>NW_015389752.1:14620-21827 GCF_001527695.2 Protobothrops mucrosquamatus | reverse complement strand
TGGGTGTCCTCCTGGATCCACGGCTGACACTAGAAGACCAGCTGACGGCCGTGGCCAGGGGGGCGTTTTACCGGGTACGGCTGGTTTACCAGTTGCGGCCTTTTCTGGACCGGGACGCCTTGCGCACAGTCACCCATGCTCTTGTCACCTCCCGCCTGGACTACTGCAATGCTCTCTACATGGGGCTCCCCTTGAGGAGGACTCGGAGGCTCCAGTTAGTCCAGAATGCAGCCGCGCGGGCGGTGTTGGGAGTGACCCGTCGCTCCCATGTAACGCCGCTGCTGCGCGAGCTGCACTGGCTGCCGGTGGCTTTCCGGGTGCGCTTTAAGGTGCTGATTATCATCTTCAAAGCGCTCCATGGCATCGGACCTGGTTATCTCCGAGACCGCCTTCTGCCTCAGATTACCTCTCAGCGGCCGATACGCTCCCACAGAGAGGGTCTCCTCAGGGTGCCGTCAGCCAGACAGTGCCGGCTGGCGACCCCCAGGGGGAGGGCCTTCTTGGTTGGAGCTCCCACCCTATGGAACGAACTACCCCCAGAGATCCGGGTGATTCCGGATCTTCCCTCCTTCCGCCGCGCCCTCAAGACATGGCTATTTAAGCTGGCAGGACTGGCCTAAGGGTTATTTTTAACATGGTTTTATAATAATTTTTTTTAAAAAAATAATAAAGGCCTTATAATAATATTTCATTTTAAATTAACATTTTAACTTTAGTATTATTATATTTATGTATTTGTTTTTAAAAGGCTGTAAGCCGCCCTGAGTCCGTAGGGAGAAGGGCGGGGTAGAAATATAAATAAATAAATAAATAAATAAATAAATAAATAAATAAATAAATAAATAAATAAAAACTTGATGACTAAAAAAAAGGGGGGGGGAATTTTGGGTTTTACTGATTAGATTCATTTGTTGTTATAGAAATGGCTAGTTTATAATATTATGGAAAAGTAAAAAGTTGAGGTTCAATGTTAATGCTTCTTTCTACTGCAACAGAGGAAGTCTGTTCTTTTTCTCTTCTCCCCCTCACTTTTTCCCTTTTTCCTCCCCACTGTGTCCTATTTGCTTTTGTATTTTTTTTTTATAATATTTTATTAGTTTTCTAATTTTACAATTAAGTATTTAAAAAACAACGTGGTGGCTGGGTTAATCAATAGTTCAATAACATACATAAATCTTTAGTACAAATCTCAAGTTACAACATCAAATATTTCCTCTCTTTTTCCCTTAATATCTACTATCTCATATTAGGCTAATACAGTTCTTATTATTATCAACTAAGTAAAAACATCAGTATTACATTTATCAATAATTTTTAGCTTATACATATCTTAATTGTGTTTACATTCAATCCTTATATACAATCAATGTCCTGTTATTGCTTTTTTCCCAAGCTTTAATTTTCTATCAATATTCAAATTAACATTTAATATTTATAATTTCCAAGCTTTAGGTAACCAAAGTTTCCCTTATCTCAACTTCTTCCTTTTTCCCTTTTCATAACAAAATCTAATATTCTAAATACACATTGTATCTATTTGAATATAGTCTTGTTCTGTTTTCTAAAAGTTATCTATTTTCCACCATATTAAACCATCTAATTAATAATACAGTATCCTTCAATAAATCAAAAGCATTATATGTATTGTCTGGGTTAACCAATAAATCAATAATATTCATATTTTTTTTCGTTTGGGTCTAATTTTTAAAAGTTCAAATACTCCTTCTCTTTTTCTGGTAATATCTTTTATCTCATATTAAACAAACAGAATTCTTATTTTCAACTGATTTCCAAATATTTTAAGTTAGGTGACCAAAATTCCCCTTATCTCAACTTCTCCCTTTTTCCCTTTTCATACCAAAGTCTATTAGTCTTGTTACACATCTTACCTATTCAATTATAATGATACTTTATTTTCTAAAAATTATCTATTTTCCACCATATTCAACCCTCTAATTAGTAATATGAAATCCCCTCTAATAAATCAAAACCCTAATTTTCTTCAGCCTTACTCTGGCTTTCTTCCTTTGCCAACTAGCCTTCCATGTCAGTGCTTTCAAATAATCAAATAGTTCGCCCTCTATTATTATATATATTATTTGAAATAAGAAAGACCATTTAGTTGCAGGTTTTTTTGGAAGAACTAGCCCATTTGTATTCATTAGATTGCCTCCCTATTACTCCAATTTCCAACGATTGTCCTGATAGGTTTATCTTCCATTCAATGTGTTCTTCTTCCTTCTCCTCAAATTTCTTCTGATTTATGTAGAAAGTCTTTTCCATTTTCAGTGTTGTCACTCCCTTTTCTGAGTTTTCCGTTGGCTGGATTTGTTGGTCAATTAAGTCCTCTGTCTTAGTGTTTGGTTGTTCCACTTCTCCTGTTATTTTCTGCATTGTTAGTTCTTTGGTTGTAGTCAAGATCTGGGTTTGTATATCTAAGCTGGCATCTTGTTCCTTTATGTTGCATCTTATTTTGTCACAATCTGAGAGAATGATTTTGTGTATTGATTTCAACATGGAAAGGATTTTTTCCTGATCTTCATCCATATTCTCTTAATAGTGTATTAAGTTGAAGACTTTAAAATCAGACGTTAAAAATAATTTTATAACTAGGTATGGGACATCTATTTCACGTGTTATAGGTGGTCTTTATAGTGGAAGTTGTTTGTCAAGTAAGAATTTATAATCCAAGGTATTCCATCATCTCGTGTAATAACAGATGTTTCTCATGTAAAAAGATAGGAAAACAATTCCCCATGTATAGCTCTGAAAGTCAGTAAAGGTTTACATTCATAGTTCAAGCAGGCCAAATATGCCACCCAGAAGTTCTCTTTACAGCTGAGTTTCTCACAGGTGGTATCTGTCAAGGTCAGAAGAGTTTTATCTGGAGTCTGGGCTTCAAGCCAAGTCTCTTTTAGGCAATAACAAGTTGTAATACCATACTTTGCCACAAGATGTCACTGATGCCATTTAAAGCTTTTTAAGTCCAAAGTTTTTATGATAGTTTTTCAAGTTTTATTTCTTTTTTTAGATAAAAGCAAACGTCTCCAATAAGAATAGGAAAACTTTTAGTCCCCAAGTTTCAAAAGAATATAGATCCAATTAGATTAAAATTGTTCTTATAGTTGCTTTGATTCCCCTGGGTAGTTAGTCGCTGCTTTTCTTGGAGGGTCGGGCAGAAATTCCCTTTCCTCTCTCCTCACAGGGGGAAGAAAAACTTAGGGCAGTTTTTACAGGAAAAAATACTTAAAGTCTTAAAGAGAAGATCAGATCTCACCCAGTTTCATCCACGTTGCTTTAAAAGTGGTTAATGGTAATTTTGACTTCGGCTGTCAGCAGCTTAGTGACGAGCCATATTGCTATGGCCGGTCTTTCCCCCGCCGGTTTGGAGGGCTGCCCTGGATCAAGCGGAAGGGCTGCAGCCCTCCCGCGATCAAGCAGGGGTCCCCTCCTTGCTCGTCGCCCCTACAGGGTGACTTTCGACCCTTTCCAGGGTCCCCCAGCGGGATGAATTCAGATGTGGAAGATGGAGCTTGCCCTCCTGTGTCCGCAGGAGCTGCGATGGCAAACTGGAAGTCTGCTTTTGTATTTTTGTATTTTATTCTATAATCTAATAAAATGTTACAAACTGTAGAAAAAAAGGAAAAAAGTACCAGTTTTAATTTCTTCGGTGGCAGTTCCTTTGCTGAATCACCTTCCCTTTGCACTGACAAATGTATGATGAATTTATCCATATTTATTAATACGCACCACTACCAGCTGGCTGGTCGGCCCTTCTTCCTCTCTCCCTCTCCTCTTCTGCCTTCTGAGCTCTCCTTCCACAGTGTAGTAAGAATCCACCCCCCAGTCCCTTCACTGTACCCCTAAAGACACAGGAATCAAGCGCAAAGCAAGAAAGGCTCACAAAAGCCTCCCAGGATAAAGAAACACTGACTATATTTTTTTCTCTTTAAACTGCCTCAGGCGTGTCTCAGTTTAAACAATGTAGCAACTAGGCTCTGGCAATTGTGAAAAGTGATAACTTTAAATTAAGCCTGTTTACCTACAAAGAAAACTTGCTAAAAGCCATAGACAGACTCAAGATAAGGGGGTAAAACTAATTACATTTGTTTAAAGGGATTAAACCTATGGAAGCCAACACTTTGCATTCATTGCTAGCCTTTGTGAAACAGACTAAAATATTCCAATAACCAAAGCACACAAATGAGCCTCTGAATTACAAAACACTGTAAAAACTGTACAAAAATCCTTATGGTAACCCAATCAAGCTGCCAGTTGACCAGGAACCCACTGGCTTCTGAAATAAACCAACCTTCCTCACATGCTCGTCTCCCGGCTTTTCATTTCATCAGTGTTGATTGCATTCTCCTGGCTGGAGAAAACCAACCAGGGGACCTTTTCTTCCAGCAACAGCTTCTTCTTCTTCCCTGTCTCTTTTTCCTCCCTGCCTGCTGAGCTCTCCTTCCACAGCTTCTTCTCCATCCCCTTCTCTTTCCCTGTTGTCTTTTTTTTCCCTTTCCCGCCAAAACCACCTCCTTTTATATCCTCTCCTCTCCTCCCCCACTTTTCCTCCAGTTCACCTCCAGCTCTGCACTGCTTCTTGAAGTGCCAATCAGCTGGAGCCCTGCCAGCGCTCCTGGGGCTTCTGCCGAGCTCCAACAGTCCTGCAGCTACAGCTGCCTCTCCCTCAGGCTTGGGTCACTTCAGCACATTCCCCTCCCCCACTACACTTCTCTAGGATGGTCAAGTACCACCTACCATGTGCCAAAGTACCACTGGTGGTACACGTACCACCAGTTGAAAAGCCCTGCTCTACTGGACTCATGAAGTGACTGTAATGCCCATAGGATAAGGCAGTGGTGCCTCATTCCATACCTACTGCATTTCTTGCAGTGTAGCAGACTGAGTTTTTAAAATTGTATCTTTGATGGATGTTTCCTCTTCCTCCTTCATTGCAGTTATTCAGACTTATTACTGTTTACCAAATCTCATTTGAAGATACTTGTCTAGTATTTGACTTTTTAATGTATTGGAAGAAAAACTTTCTGGTTTGTTTGTCCAGCTGGGGACAAGCCTTCAGCACACACGAAAATAGACACAAAGCGAAGCAAGCTGCCAGAAAGTGGATTTTAATTCAGAAGCCAGACAGAATAGTGACTCAGCAATGGATTCTGGGCTAGCTAGCAAAAGCCACCTAAGTACATGGTACAATTTTATACTCTTTTTCCTATTGAAGTCTTGATGAGATTTGTGAGGAGTTTGTTTTTCTTAATTTCCTAGTCTGGTCTTTTCCTGTCAGATTAATCCTATCACCAAGGGAAGGAGATAGCTTGCTGATGGGTTTTTTTTGTGTGTCTAGGATAATCCTGTCATGGGTTCTGGTGTGTGTCTGGGGTAATCTTGTCATTGGTTTCTATGTGTGTATGGGGCAATCCTGTCAGCTCTTTATTGATTACTAGCTGTACCCGGCCACGCGTTGCTGTGGCTCAGTCTGGTTAAATGAAAAAGAAAGAAAAGAGTTTTTACCTGTCACAGGTGTGACATCTATATAATAGTAGGTATATAAAAACACGCGCATATTCGAATGCAACGTTGTGTCAAAATTTCAAAGCAATCGGTGAAGAACTTTCGGAGATTTAAGATTTTGAACAAATGAACATTTACATTTTTATTTATATAGATTCAAGGCTAGCGCTTTGCAGCTGTCCTGTAATTCCTTATCGCTACATAGTTTCTTTTGCTAAGTGTTTCTTGGCTGTCTGCCCAGAGCCCAGAGGTATTAACTGAAGACCCGGGGGGGGGGGGGGGGGGGGGGGGGGGGGGGGGGGGGGGGGGGGGGGGGGGGGGGGGGGGGAAGAGAGGGAGAGAAAAAAAAGTCTTCTCTGGTGCTTTTATTTTTGCCTTGGCTTTTCTTAGGCAGGGGAATGGCTGTTTCTTTTGAAGCAGCCTTCCTGAATGGATCTGTATTTGTAATAGCTGGTTTCTGCCTCTTAGGATTATCTTTTATTTCTTTTGGGGAGGTCTGCCTTTGAATATTCCCCAAAATGTTTCTTTCTCTGGGGAGGGGTAGGTAGGTGATGACTTCCAATACATTCTTAATTGAATATGATTAATAATAATCCATCAATCCCCCATTTTGTGCAAGGGGAGAGGAACTGGATGCAATCCTACCCCCCTCTGCACAACTTAGGTCTGTTTCAAAGTACACCTGGTAGTCATTATCAATTTTACTGATCATAACAGAAATTTGATTTTCCTTTTTGCTTAGTTTTGGGAAGATTCAGTCTTTTGGGGTAGGAGCCTATCAGCATGGCACATCTTGCCTTGGGAATCTTTACCCACTCTTCCTTGCAAAAGAGCTCCAAATCTCCTGTGCATAGCCCTCTTCAGGTCACCCCACAGGTTTTCAATTGGATTCAGGTCCAGGCTCTGGCTGGGCCATTCCAAAATGTTGATCTTCCTCTGATGAAGCCATTGTTTTGTTGATTTGGAGGTATGCCTTGAGTCATTGTCATATTGAAAGGTGAAATTCCTTTTCATCTTCAGCTTTTTAGCAGAGGCCTGAAGGTTTTGTGCCAAAATTGACTAATATTTGGAACTGCTCATAATGCCTTCCACCTTGACTAAAGCCCCAATTCCAGCTGAAGAAAAGCAGCCCCAAAGCATAATGCTGCCACCACACTTTACAGTGGGTATGGTCTACCTTTGGTGATGCAGAGTGTTGTTTTTGCACCAAACATTTTGGAATTATGCCCCAAAAGTTCAACCTTGGTCTCATCAGACCATAACACATTTTCCCACATGCTTTTGTCAGACTTGATGTAGGTTTTTGTAAATGTAGCCAGGCTTTGATGTTTTTCTTTGCAAGAAAAGGCTTCTGTCTTACCACCCTACCCCACAGCCCAGACATATTGAAAAACAAATGAAGATTACAGGAGATTGTTGTCACATGTAGTACACAGCCAGTACTTGCCAGAAATTCCTGCAGCTCCTTTAATGTTGCTGTAGGCCAGGCATGTCCAAAGTCCGGCCCGCGGGCCATTTGCGGCCCGCGGACCGGTTTAATCCGGCCCGCTAAGAGCCCTCCCTGCTCTATTTAAATGCGGCCCTCCCACACTTGTCCAGCGGCCCTCCCACACTTGGCCATTTTGTATTGGTTATAGTACATTCTAGCAGCTGCTTGTTCAAGGACTGGCACAAAAGGCCG
>NW_015389752.1:0-11054 GCF_001527695.2 Protobothrops mucrosquamatus | reverse complement strand
TACATTGTGAAAACTCAGCTGTCAGTTGATCTTAATGTTATGAAATGAAAAGTATGCGATTTGCAATTAACTTGGCATAAAATAATTCATTTGCATTTAATTGTAATGGTTCAAAGAATGTTCGGAAAAATGTTCGGCCCTCCAGCACGTTCACTTCATCCAATCTGGCCCTCTTTGAAAAAAGTTTGGACACCCCTGCTGTAGGCCTCTTGGCAGCCTCTTGCACCAGTTTTCTTGTTTTTTCATCAATTTTGGAGGTACATCCAGTTCTTGGTCATGTTACTGTTGTGCCATATTTTCTTCACTTGTTGATGACTGTCTTCACTGTGTTCCATGGTACAGTAGTGGCCAAAATTTTGGAAACCTTTTGGGAAAAGTGTACAGTAGAAATGCCACCTTTGGTTAAGTTTACACCATTTTTTCTTCTAATTTCTTTATAAGTGTAGCCTTGTTCACTTAATAATACTATTTTACATCGCTTTCTGGGCAACCAGTCAACTCTTTGCACCATTACTTTAATTTTATTACGTTTTACAAGCTCACTAAATGAAAGAAAAAAAACACAACCAACTTGATAGTGATCACATAACACACTGACAAATGTCCTCCTCTCAGCTTCAATACATGACATCAATAACTGAATCCTACTGTGAGCTGATTGGCTCATTGCCAAAACAAGATGACACCTGATTGGTTCTCTAAACACTCATGCTCATTGGCTACAATCAGATGAAGGAAAGCTACCTGATATCAACCTAAGCAAGTTGTGCTTCCTTTGTCTGGTTATTTGGCTATAACTTTTCATAGAATACAGTACAGATAATTGAACAAACTATGTTGCATTACATTCTTGATTAAATTATCTTTCCATTGATATACAATTTTATGGTACTACTCCCAAAAAAAAGTGGTGTTATTAGCCATCAAACCTCAAAAATACACTTTTCCCGAAAGGTTTCCACAATTTTGGCCACTACTGTATATCCAATGCCTGGAATTTTTTTACACCCTTCTCCTGACTGATATCTTCCAATGCTGTAAGACGGGTGTCAAACTGCCAGCCCGCAGGCCGGTTGCATCATGCAGAGGCCGCGCCCACCCCAGCTCTGGCAATGTGAAAAAAGTCACGATACATTGCAACACATCACGTGATGCAGCGAGTTTGACACCCGTGCTGTAAGAGGCAACTCAACTTACAACAGTTCATTTAGTGACCATTCAAAGTTACAACAGCACTGAAAAAAGTGACTTATGACCATTCTTCACACTTATGACCATTGTAGGATCCCCATGGTCACTTGGTCAAAATTCAGATGCTTGGCAACTGACTCATATTTATGACAGTTTCAGTGTCCCAGGGTCATATGATCACCTTTTGCGACTTTCTGACAAGCAAAGTGTCAATGCTGCTAATTGGATATTATTGCTTTGACAAAATATGCAGAGCTCTGTGGTATTTTTACAGTTAACTCAGATGATGCTGGAAGGGGAGGAGAAAGAATGTATGTGGGTAATTATTTTAGATAAAAATCCTGCGCTGCAAACGGAAGGGAACCTTTGGCCTTCAAACTAATTGGAGAACGTGTTTTATGACAGCAAATTAAGGGAGGGAATATGCTAGCAAAATATGTGCTCAGGGGAGGAGAATTTAGATCTTAGAATCCCTCATTCATGCTGTGCCATTTTGTTACACGAATAAAGACTTTTTAGGATAAACAATGCCTGGAAGTTCTTTGAAGTGTTTCATTAGTCAGAACCATGACATCATGCCAAGATCTAAATCCTTTTCAAACGACCTGGGGTCCTGAACTCCATCCACTGTCTCTAGGCTTGAGAGGAGCTGGTAAAGATTCAGGAGGAAAATCTATCATGGGCAAAGGGAGTTTGCTTGAAGACGATAACCCGCAGCTGCTGATACCCCAGAGGGGGAAGCAACAGACAGCATGCTGTGGGAAGATGAATTTTGGCAGGCAAATGGCTGGCAGGCAAATACAGATCGGTGGAGAGCTACCAGGTCGCCTGCCACTGAAGATTTGGGTGAGTCACTGGAAAGTTTTGAAAAGCTAGAGGTGAGAAGCAGAAATCAACTCCTGCAGAGAGAAGCCTACAGCCCCTCCCTTGCAGATCAGACAGCCTTTCAGACCCTGTCTTCCCCTGCCAGGGACTCCAGCCCTGAAGAGAGAGGGAATCCCAGTCTGAGGCCTCTGCAGCAATGAGGAGTTTGGCATCCCCCGCAGGTAGATAGTCAGCAGCATCTGAGCTTGCCACAGCTAATAGAGGCCTTGCAACAGCTTGGGGTGGTGCAGAAGCCAGGAGATCAGCAGCTGGTGGGAGGACGACCACAGCAAGGAGATTGGTCACCGCCCCCGAACGTACAGCAACCGCTGAGGGGCCTACAGCAACATGGGGCGTGGCCACAGCCCCTGAACAAGCAACCCCTGGGCATGAACCAGCAACCAGGATGGGGCCAGCAGCAACAGCCACAGTGGGGACCCCAACAGGCTATAATTGCACCCCCTTTCAGAGCAACCTTCGATGGGGACCCAGAGAAGCTGATTTTCTTCCTCAACCAAGTGTGCTCTCATTTGAACCGCTGGGCTTATCTCTACCCAGACCCAGGCGCCATGGTCGATGTGATAGCATCCAGCCTAGAGGGAGAAGCATCCGAATGGCTGAACAATTTATATAATGAGCAAGCCCCCGAATTGGAGGACCCCCCACCTCTTCCTCCTAGGGCTGAGAGAAAGATTTGAGGACCCATCCATTGGTCTCAAAGTAAGAGAACAATTCCACAAAATAAAACAAGCCGGCAGGCCTGCCCTGGAGTACATGCGAGAATTTCGCAAGATAGCAGGTCGAATAGAGGGGTGGCCTGAACAATCCCTAATCCATCACTTCATTGAGGGATTAGACGATCACCTCTCTCAGGCCTGCATCTATCGAGCAGTACCTGATCAGCTGCAAGAATGGTACCAGGCAGTGGTGAAGCTAGATGTTCAGCTCGCCCACTATAAGAAGCCTCCCCCACCTGAATCCGAGCAGCAGCCAGAGCAACCCGAACAGCAATCACCCCCACAAAAACCTCCAACTACTGCAATGGCTGAGAAACCCAGGCCACCTACAGGCCCATCAATTAAGTGTTTCCGGTGCGGACAGGAGGGACATCGAGCAACAAACTGTCCAGTCCCCTACCCCCGACTACAGAGCAGACTGGAACCAGCGGCGAGAAGGAAACCTTCCCAGCGGCTCACGAGAGAGAAATCCAACTGGGTCACGCAGGAACCTGTTGCCCAGATTACACCCCCCACACAGGAGGATGCCGAGACTCTGGGTGGACCCGCCCCTGCTCTACCCTCCTTTGACAGCGATGATGAAGGAGAGAACGACCCAATGGTGAGTCGACACGTCCCGCCTTTTTCACTGGCCGGCAAATTTATAATCCCTAAATTAGGGACACAAATAGACTTAAACGTGCTAATCAATTCTGGATGCACCTGATGCATCATTAGCCTGCCATTTGCCATGAAAATGGGCCTACGGGCAAAACTACTCTCCAAACCTGTGAGGTTTGAGCAAGCCGATTGCTCCCTGATGGGAGGGACTCTAGTCACGCAATTAACTGAGCCCCTACGCCTAGAAATAGGTGAGCACTGGGAGTTTATTCACTTCCTAGTGGCTCCAAAAATGACTGAGACTGTGATCCTAGGGCTAGCCTGGTTGGACAAATGGAAACCGTTTATTTGGTGGGAGAAAGGAATGAGAACTGTGAGACTACCTATAGGGCCTAAACCCCCCACTGATTCAACCAACGTTGTGGGACACTTTAGGCCACCTAATGAGCGAGCGCACATGGCTGCCTCACCGTCACCAGGCGAACCACTCATCCCCAGCGAATACCGGGACCTAGCGGAGGCATTTAGTGAAAAAGAATCTGATGCTCTGCCCCCTCACAGACCCAATGACTGTTCCATCGAACTGGTGCCAGGAGCCAAACTCCCACGACCGAGAATGTACGCTATGTCCCCCCTCAAAATGGAGGAGATGCAGTGATACGTGAACAAAAACCTAGTGAGGGGTTTCCTTGAACGGGCCAAATCTACCGTGGGAGTCCCTGTGTTATTTAAAGAAAAAAAAGATGGGTTTCTTCATCTTTGCATCGATTATAAAGGTCTGAACGCGGTGAGTGTGGAAAATAAATGCCCCCTCCCCCTCCTAAAAGACTTACTAACCCACCTGGCTAAGGGGATCATCTTCACTAAATTAGACCTGAGAGAGGCATACTACCGGGTGAGAATAAAGGAGGGAGACGAGTGGAAAACTGTCTTCAACTGCCCTATGGGGAGCTATCAGTTCAAAGTCATGCCATTTGGACTACAGGGGTCCCCAGCCGTATTCATGCAGTTGATTAATGAGGTCCTACATGATCACTTGTACAAAGGGGTTCTGGTGTATCTTGATGATATCCTGATATACAGCACGAATATGACTGAACATATAAAACTGCTGAGAGAAGTATTAAAGAAACTATTGAATGCCAAACTTTATGCCAAATTGTCAAAATGTGAATTTCACCAGACCCGATTAGATTATCTTGGCTACAGAATTTCCAATGAGGGCGTAGAAATGGACCCAGCCAAAGTGAGAACTATAATTGAGTGGCAGCCCCCAAAGACTCGCAAACAGCTTCAGAGCTTTTTAGGTTTTGCCAACTTCTATCGTCAATTCATTCCCTCCTTTGCCAAGATTGCCCTACCCCTTGCAGAACTACTCAAAACAGGCAAAGGAGGAGGAAAACCATAACTGGGCCAGCCACTTACATGGACTATGAGCTGTCAAACAGCTTTTGAGAATTTAAAAAGACTATTTGCTGCTGAACCGGTCCTAAAGCACCCCTGCCCAGGGGAACCCTTTGTAATCCAAGCTGACGCCAGCGACGTGGCAGTCAGAGCTGTATTACTGCAAAAGAAAAAAAGTGGATTTCTACAACCCTGCGCCTACACCTTTAAAATATTTACTGAAAGGGAGAGGAGATGGGCAATCTGGGAGAAGTAGGCCTTCGCAATTAGGTGGGGCCTGTTAAACTGGCGACACTATCTAGAAGGGAGCAAGATGCCATTTGAAGTATGGATAGATCACAAAAATCTAGAAGCACTGAAAACTCCCCAAAAATTGTCCCCAAAGCAAGTGCAGTGGGCATAGTACTTTAACTGCTTCAATTTCACTCTAAAGTACATACCGGGAAGAAAAAATGTCCTAGCTGATGCGCTATCCCAATTGCCCCAGTACAAAAGCGAATGCGAGGAGGTTAATGCAATTATCTCCAATCCACAAACTGCCGCTCAACTCACGCCTCGCAGGGTCCCTAATCCTGATGACCCTGGGGTAAAGAAAATAAAACAAGAGCTCCTCACCGATCAATGGTTCAAAGATAATCAAACCTCCCTGACGTGCAGGGATGGTTTGGCTTACAAGGGGGGAAAACTGTATCTGCCTGAAGCCCTCTGTCTTAATGCTCTCAAACACAGCCATGACGTAAAACAGGCTGGACACTTTGGATACCTGAAAACTCTACATCTCATCCGCCGGCAATTTTGGTGGCCGGGGCTGAAACGGGATGTGGAAAACTATGTAAAGAGTTGTACGATATGTGCCACAATGAAAAGAATCCCAGGGAAAACCCCTGGGTTATTGCAGCCGGTGGCAGACCCTTCTCAACCATGGGAAGAAATAGCTATGGACTTTATAGTAGACCTACCTGAAAGTAGAGGAAATACTGTCATCTGGACTGTGATAGATCTGTTCTCGAAGCAGGCTCATTTCATCACCTGCAAAGGACTCCCATCTGCCCAACGACTGACTAAATTGTTCCTGAAACATATCTACCGGTTGCATGGCGCCCCTAAGCAAATAATTTCGGACAGGGGGGTGCAGTTCACAGCGACGTTTTGGAGGAGTTTTCTTAAATTAATTGGATCATCTCAATTCTTATCATCTGCTTTTCATCCGGCAACCAATGGGGCTGCAGAATCCGTTAACAGAATGGTGGAGCAATATCTTAGATGCTACGTTTCCTACCAACAGACAAACTGGACTGACCTCCCTTTCGCAGAGGTGGCGTACAATAATTCTGTTCACAGCAGCACCGGCTACACATTTTTCAGAGTAGCCACAGGAAAAGAGTTCGGTCCAATACCTGAATACCCTCAGGTGCCCTCCGCCTCCCAGACATTTGATCAATGGGTGAGGGGGTGGGAAGAAGTTTGGAGAAACACAAAAACTGCTTTAAAAAAGACTTTTGAAACCTATAAAAAGCAGGCTGATAAAAAGAGGGCTCCACAAAGAACATTCCAAGTTGGGGAAAAGGTTTATCTGTCAACTAAATATTTACACCTCAAATTGCCCAGCAAGAAATTGGGACCAAAATTCTTGGGGCCTTTTCCCCATCGTAAGGATCATCAATCTGGTCACCGTAGAACTACTGTAAAACTCCCTAGACCTTTAGGGAGAATTCACCCAGTCTTCCAGTGCAGCTTGTTGAAACCTTGTTGGGGCTCCACTTTAAGGCCTCCCCCTAAGAAGGCACCCAGGCCCCTTGTAGTTGCGGGACAGACCCACTATGAAGTGAAACGTATTCTTGACTCTAGAATTTTCAAAGGGAAATTGCAGTACCTAGTACAATGGAAGGGATACCCATTGTCCTGAAGCCACCTGGATGAAATCCAGCGAGGTGAAAGCTGACAGACTCATCAAAAGGTTTCATGTGAAACACCCCAACAAACCAAAAAATAGCCCCTAACATATGCTTTTGTTTACATCACAGGATCTGTCCTTTTTGTAAGGGGGGGGCGGATGTCAATGCTGCTAATTGGATATTATTGCTTTGATAAAATATGCAGAGCTGTGTGGTATTTTTAGAGTTAACTCAGATGATGCTGGAAGGGGAGGAGAAAGAAAGTATGTGGGTAATTATTTTAGATAAAAATTCCGCGCTGCAAATGGAAGGGAACCTTTGGCCTTCAAACTAATTGGAGAACGTGATTTATGACAGCAAATTAAGGGAGGGAGTATGCTAGCAAAATATGTGCTCAGGGGACGAGAATTTAGATCTTGGCATCCCTCATTCATGTCGTGCCGACATTTTGTTACATGAATAAAGACTTTTTAGGATAAACAATGCCTGGAAGTTCTTTGAAGTGTTTCATTAGTCGGAACCATGACACAAAGTCAATGGGGAAGCCAGTTTCACTTAACAACCCTGTTACTAACTTAACAACTGTAGCAATTCACTTAAGAACTGTGGCAAGAAAGGTCATAAAATGAGGCAAAACTCACTTAACAAATGTTTCACTTAGCAACAGAAATTTTGGGCTTAATTGTGATCGTACGTTGAGGACTACCTGTATTTAACATCAGTTTGAAGGTGATTGGTTAATTCTAAACACAGCCACATCCCTACTTATAAGAGGGTGTACACACTTATGCAACCACATTATTGTAAGTTTTTTATTGTTATTTTTCCCCGTAAAAGATTTTAGTTTGTTTTTCAATTGAATTGTACAGCTTATAGATTATATTCAAGGTGGAAAACATTCTGAAGTGATTTAACTTAGTCTGATTTTTTTACATCTCAAAAACCTGGCATTTTAACAGGTGTGTAGACTTTTTACATTCTCTCTCTATCTCTCTCTCTCTCTCTCTCTCTCTCTCTCTCTCTCTCTCTCTCTCTCTCTCTCCCTCTCCCTCTCTCTCTCTCTCTCTCTCTGTGTTGATTTGTTGTCCATCCAGGGCTATGTGTTAAAGATTGGCAGCTATATAAAGTTGCTAAATAATTAAGTAAATTGTTAATTTTTTGATGATCTGCAGAAGACAACTACTGGGCAAATCTTTTTACTGTCCTATTTTCTGTTTAGTTGTATTTCTGCGTGCATGTATGGGTATAGATGCCCTGCTTTTAACTTGCTTTTTCTCTTTTACTGTATAGATTCTCCTGGGCTAATGTTTACATAAATTTCTATATATTGCTTCTCAGCCTTTTGGCTAAGATCAAGTGGTGTGTTTGTGCATGTGATTTTTCTCCAGGCCTTGGTTGTGTTGAGAAATTGTTTTTGTCATTTAGGGCTGTATCCACAATAATTCCATGGTTTCTGGTTTTGTTTTTTTTTATCACTATTTTTTTTCACAGAGCTACCACAGATTTGAAAAGTAGTTAGCAATAGCATTGCAGCAGCAACAGACTGAACAGATGCTTCCCACAGCTTTGTTGTAGCTACCAAATCTTCCTTGGTAAATGGGGGCAAGAAGAAGTCCACAGCCATTTGTCTGGCCCAGTTGCTTCTATATCAAGACTCAGTTGGGGGGGGGAGAAGAGGAAGTCACCTTACTTGCCTGCTCACTTAATGCTGCTGCTACTTAGGACTAGGATCAAGGTGAGGTCATTTTCCAATGGACTAGAGCAGTGGTGTCAAACTGCCGGCCCACAGGCCAGACGCGTCACGAAGAAACCGTGCCCACCCCATTGCTGGCAATGGGGAAAAAGCTCCGATACGTTGCGCGACATCACGTGACGTTGCGAGTTTGACATGTCTGGACTAGAGGATTGTAAATCAAAAGACTATAGTACATGGGCAGTGTGATTCAATGGTTTTGTTTTATTGTTTTACAGGTAGTCCTCATTTAGTGACTGCCTCATTTAGCAACTGTTTGCAGTTATGGTATGATGAAAAAATTACATTATGACTAACCCTCACATTTATGACCTTTGCAGGTCTGTAAAGGAAAGGAAAGCTGAAGTAAGATCATAGGCACAGTCAAGGCTTCACTTAGTGACTGCTTCACTTAACAATTGAGTTGCCAGTCACAATGGTGGTTACTTGGTTACTAAACAAGGACTACCTGCGCTCATTTACAGGTACTCAGCTTACAACCATTTGTTCAGCAACCATTCAAAGTTAGTTCGATAGTGAGATGGCCAGCATATAAATTTAATAGATAAATCAATAAATAAAGTTAAGTAGGTAGGTTACAGTGGCACTGAATGAAGGGACTTACAACTGGTCCCTGAAGTTTTGGCAGCTTTCATACAGAAATAAAAATCTTATTTCAGCCTTGCTAGTGATGAAATGCAACTAGAAAAGTTCACACTGCATTTCTTGCCATTCCTCAGAACTCTGTTTGATCCATGTCTCTTGCCCACTGGTGCTTTTTATATAGCCAACTCCATGGTTAAATATATACTGTATGTATATCTATATGTGCATACCAGCTGAGACTGTCAACCCAGGGCAACTTTTACTTAGTGTGTCTTGATGCTGACATAATTTTCAATATGTGTGTTTATGTGTATATATACACACATATACACATACACATATACATGCCACAGCTGTAATCAAGAAGCTACTGATTTACTCCTGACTGGTTACACAAGGAAAGAGTCCTGAAAAGCAAACACCTGAAGATATCCATAAGGCTCCTGATAAAACCCTGTGTTCTTCAGTACACACTTTTTTTCCTGCTGTCTTTGACCACAACTATGTAATTCAGTAACCTTCCTTATTTTTCAGTTTCCCAAGCTTCTTGAGTTGTTTTCCCCTTTAAGTTTTTCATCCATGGAATCTTTCCTAGACTGTCTCTGAGTTTGTTAAAATCAGCTCTTTTAAAGTTTAAGACACTGGCTGGATTATGTTCTATTGCTTGTTTTTGCATTATATTGAATCCAAATATGGCGTGGTCACTCTCGCCCAAAGTTCCAGGAACTTCAACTCCCTCTATCACTTCTATTAGTAAGAATTAGGTCCAGTATAGCTTTTCCTCTAGTTCCCTCCTCTACCTTTTGGAAGACAAAGTTGTTGGCTAGGTTAGTTAGGAATCTGTTTGATCTCCCACTTGTTTCAGAGTTTGTCTCCCAGTTGATATCACAGTAGTTAAAGTCTCCCATTACTACTGTGGTATGTTTCTTACATACATTTGTTAATTGGTTAGCAAAAAGTTCATCTATTTCTTCTGCTTGGTTGGATGGCCTGTAGTATACGCCTACAGCAATGTCATTCTTTTTTCCTTTTATATTGACCCATATGGATTCTAGGTGGTTTTCATCCTTGGTTTTGTGTATTTCTGTAGAGATGTAGTGACCTTTTATATATAATGCAACTCCACCTCCTCTTTTGTTAGGTCTGTTTCTTTTGAATAATAATAATAATAATAATAATAATAATAATAATAATAATAATAATAACAACAACAACAACAACAACAACAACAACAACAACAACAACAACAATAATAATAATAATAAAGTTGGAAGGGACCTTGGAGGTCATCTAGTCCAACCCCCTGCTCAGGCTGGAAACCCTATACCATTTCGGACAAATGGCTGTCCAGTCTCTTCTTAAAAACCTCCAGTGTTGGAGCATTCACCGCTTCTGGAGGCAGGTTGTTCCACTGGTTAATTGTTCTAACTGTCAGGAAGTTTCTCCTTAGTTCTAGGTTGCTTCTCTCCTTGCTTAGTTTCCACCCGTTGCTTCTTGTCCTGCCTTCATGCGCCTTGGAAAATAGCTTGACTCCCTCTTCTTTGTGGCAGCCCCTGAGATATTGGAACACTGCTATCATGTCCCCCTCATCCTTCTCTTCATTAAACTAGACATACCCAATTCCAGCAACCGTTCCTTATATGCTTTAGCCTCCAGTCCCCTAATCATCTTTGTTGCTCTTCTCTGTACTCTTTCTAGAGTCTCAACATTTTTTTTACATTGTGGTGACCAAAACTGGATGCAGTATTCCAAGTGTGGCCTTACCAAGGCATTGTAAAGTGGTATTAACACTTCACGTGATCTTGATTCTATCCCTCTGTTAATGTAGCCTAGCACTGTGTTGGCCTTTTTGGCAGCTGCAGCACACTGCTGGCTCATATTTAGGTGATTGTCCACTAGGACTCCAAGGTCCCTCTCACAGTTACTACTATTGAGCAAGGTACCCCCTATACTATACCTGTGCATTTGGTTTTTCTTGCCTAAATGTAGAACCTTGCTTTTTTCACCATTGAATTTCATTTTGTT
>NW_015389751.1:45313-52946 GCF_001527695.2 Protobothrops mucrosquamatus | reverse complement strand
CATAAATATTGAACAAAAGGGGAGAGAGGACCGACCCCTGAGGGACCCCACAAGTTAGGGGTCTAGGAGTCGACCTCTGTCCCCCTGCCAATACAGACTGCGTGCGGTCGGTGAGGAAGGAGGAGAACCACCGCATAACGGTGCCTCCCACTCCTAACTCACCGAGACGCCGCAGCATGATACCGTGGTCTACGGTATCCCATTCTATTCTATTCTATTCTATTCTATTCTATTCTATTCTATTCTATTCTATTCTATTCTATTCTATTCTATTCTATTCTCCAGCACTGGAGATGGATAATCCACCAATGGATTTAGACTGTATTCCTGCCCAATCAGATCAAGTCAGCCAAAGTTGCCACGCCCGTCCTGGACCATAGATTCCCAGTCTTGACTTGATCTATTCTATTCTATTCTATTCTATTCTATTATCCCATGTTATCCCATATTATTCTATTCTATTCTATTCTATTCTATTCTATTCTATTCTATTCTATTCTATTCTCTATTCTATTATCCCATGTTATCCCATATTATTCTATTCTATTCTATTCTATTCTATTCTATTCTATTCTATTCTATTCTATTCTATTCTATTCTATTATCCCATGTTATCCCATATTATTCTATTCTATTCTATTCTATTCTCTATTATCCCATATTATCCCATATTATTCTATTCTATTCTATTCTATTCTATTCTATTCTATTCTATTCTATTCTATTCGTAAGGGCGAAAAAGATCAAAAATCACTTTTTTTCAGTGCTGGTATAATTGAAATGCTCATTAAATTAACTGTTGTGAGTCAAGGACAATCTGTACAAGTATCTTTTTTTTAATCTATGCAAGCTAAAATAGATCGTTAGATATTTTGAGGGCTCGGATTGTTTCCCCCCCCTTCATTTATTTCTAATCTATTTATTAAGTCATCCCAGGACTGATGAAACTCTGCAAATATTTGAGATCCCCAAATCCTTTATTTTTTTTTCCACTGGGCAATGCTATTTTTGAGCGGTCTCGGACATTTTTGTGATCTTTGAGCTGTCCCAATATTTGCAGATAATTCAGATTTTTGACTCCGTTTCCCTTCCCCCCCCCCCACACACACCCCTTCTCAATACAGTTTCCTTTCTTTTTGGCTGTGGATTGTTACTTTTCGTCTCTGTTTTTTTTTTTTTTCCTTTAATGTTTACATTGCCTTTTTAAGTAGTGGAAGTGACTGTCTGGATTTCTTTGCTTGCATCAATAGGAGAGCGTTTCAAACAGTCTGTATACCGCTTGGCAAAGGCTGATACCTAAAAAATGTAGATTCCCCTTAAAATAAACCAAACCCCAAATAAATAGGGGACATTAACAAAAGGCATCAAAAAGTCAACTCTTTTTTTTTTTTTTGAAGTGCACCGGGAAGCAATCCCCACCTGTGTATAAGCCTCTCTAGGACCACGGTAGGAACCAGAAAATTTGTAACTAAGCAATATAATCATTAACTGAGACATCAAGTGACTTGTGACCGTGCCTGCTGACTTCCTCATTGACTTTGCTTGTCAGAAGCCATCGCAAACAGAGCCACAGGATGCTGCAACCAGGGGGCTGGACTAGAAGACCTCCAAGGTCCCTTCCAGCTTCTATTCTATTCTATTCTATTCTATCTTCTATTGTATTCTATATTTTCTATTCTATTCTATTCTATATTCTATTCTATATTCTATTCTATATTCTATTCTATTCTATTCTATTCTATTCTCTTCTCTTCTATTCTCTTCTATTCCTTAATTCTCTTCTATTCTATTCTATTCTATTCTATTCTATTCTATTCTATTCTATTTCTATTCTATATCTTATATGCTAAATCTATTCTATTCTATTCTATTCTATTCTATTCTATTCTATTCTATTCTATTCAGTTTTTCCTATAAACCGACAGCAAACCGCACTTCTTCCTACCATAGCACTGATGGTGTTCCCTAGTTGGGTCATGAAACGTCTGCAAGAAAACAAGCAAGTTCAGAGAGCACCAAGGACCCATTCATTGAAACTAATGTTCAGAAATCAAGGACTTAGCTGTGATGTGCCAAGGTCACCCAAAGCCATTCAAAAGTGTCCACAGAAGGTCTTCTTCAGCTCATGGTGTTCCTTCCTTTCTCCTTCCCTATGTATCTTCAGGTACCTCTGGAGGACCGGATTATCTTCTCCGGCAATCTCTTCCAGTACATAGAGGAAAACAAGAAGTGGAGGAACCGTTTCAGCGTTGTACCCCTCAATTATGGGGTGGTGCTCTACGAGAACAAACTGGTAAGGTTCTGGATGGCTTCACCAAGGCTAGCTTGGGCTGCTTGGTGGGTGGAGAAGGAGAAAAACCAACCGTCTACAGAGATTCTCTATCATCCAGGTCATGGTTGTGCCAAAGATGCTTTCCGAAAGGCAATTGGACTTTCTCGGGTCTTTTTTCCTTGAAAACATTTCGCTTCTCACCCAAGAAGCTTCTTCAGTTCTGAGGTTTTCAAGGATCAGAATCGAAGAAGCTCTTGATTGGGACCGAAGCAGCACGAGAGATGGTCTTTCAAAGCAGCTTCAGGGATGGCCACATCAAAAGACCCTTCTGCCCCAAACGAGGTCCTCTAGGAAGAAATTCTTCACTTGGCCAGCTAGTAGATCATCAGATGGGACCAGACTCCCTAGATTTTGATTAATCAATGTTAGTTCGGTCCTTCTTTCTCTCTTTTTCTCAATCATGGAGGAGATTCTTTTTAAAAAAAAAAAAAGAGGGGAAAAAAAAGCAGATGTGAAGATCTCAAGGATCAGATGAGGTTGAGCTTGTTTCTTCCCAAAGGACCAAGATAGTCTTTAAGGATCTTTTCTGTGTACAGTCCTCTCTCCGGCCATCTGTAGCTTCTTCAATTTGCAGACTGTCATTCAGTTCCAAGAGAAGACCTCAGGGGAAATATTTATTATTATTATTATTTTTATGATGCTGCTGGAGCTACTCGGGAGGCTATGATAGACTGAAGAGATCCATAACTGGGAAGTATTGGAAACTTGCCAAAGCCACTGAAAAATGAAGACTTGAAAAGGAATTCTCCCGCAGCCTGGAAATTAGTAGGCTGTTTTGGACATACTTGTTTTGAACATCTTGACAAGGTTCCGTAAAGTAGGTTAGCTCTAGGGAGGCCATCAGTATGATAGCTTTAGGGGCAAGAATGTTTGACCACATGAAAATGATAGGTTGATGTGTTCCCATCTCCAGGCCTATGAAAGGGGTTTACAACCCCGAATCCTCGTCAACAGTGCTGGCTACAAGGTCCTCACCTCCCTGGATCAATATTTGGAATTGCTCAGCAGTAACTTAACAGGTAAGTTCTACTTTGTGTATTTCAGCTGGTCCTCCCTGGACACAGGACACTTAATATTTAACAAATAGCCTGATTTGCAGTTTAGACTCTCAGTCATCCAGGTCATGGTTGTCCCAACGGTGCTTTTTCAGGAGGCAACTGGACTTCCTTTGTTTTTCTTTGAAGATGTCTCGCTTCTCATCCAAGGAGCTTCTTCAGCTCTGATTGGATGGTGGGGAATGGAAGGATTTATACTCCTTGCAGACAGCTGGTCATTTGCCTTCTTTTAGAGAGTCGTTGAGGCCACTTGGAGGTTTATCTGTGTCCTCAGGGCCACCTGAGTGGTGCAAATGGGTGTGGAGCTGCTGAAAGGACCGTGTTGTAGACTGGAGGTAGATGACGACGTATCCCTTCCCCCTCTGTTGAGAGAGGGCTATTCAATTTTGACCTAGATGGCCTCTTGGACCCCTCTTTCAAACCAGGAGGTGAAGCCCAAGGGTTTGGTGGAACCTCTTTGGAAAGGTTGGCACAATTCCTGCCTCTTTGCTACCAACTTGAAGGGGAATGGTTTTAACTTGGGTTATCTGGAGGCCACTTTAGGGCCTGGCCGAAGGATCTGTCAAGGATGGTCAGTAAATAAAACTCTCTTCTCAAGTGGCCCTCCGAGCAGCTGAGAGGTCCGCTAGGGAAACGATCAAGGCTGCCAGCCAAACTCCTTGTGAGAAGGAAGCAAACACAAGAAAGATAATTCTTTCTCAGCTGAGCTGGGAGATTTGACCTGGGAAGGTGGCTCAGAGGATCGTGGCAGTTAGGAAAGATCTTTGAAGTTATCTCCTCCTCCTAGCCTTGTCCACAGCTTCAAGGACTCGTCCTTCAGCCTAGGCAGGACAAACATCTGCTGGAAAGAGAGACTCCTGCCTTGTTTGAGTCCTAGATCCTGCCAGATGTGTTTGCTTCTTAGTTTTTGCTCCCAAGTCTCTGGGAAAAAATTTTTAAATTGGTGTTCGGCCCCATCTGTCTGACACGTGTGCCTGATTCCGATCACATCAAACAGGAACATAGGGATCTCCTGTTGTGCAAGCATCACACTCGGGCTTTGCTGTGCTCAAGTTGGGGGCCGCCAGTTGTTCATTGCGTGTCCGTCTCGTCGTTTCCCTTTCCAGGTCCTGCATCCAAGTCAAGCAACGCTGCCATCATCAAGTGTCCCACTCAGTTCCCCATCATCCTTTGGCATCCTTACGCCCGCCATTATTACTTTTGTGTGATGACCGGCAAGGAGCAGGAGAAGTGGCAGGCCATTTTTCAAGATTGTGTGCGCCACTGCAACAACGGTAAGCTTAAAGAACACATGTGTGGGTGGGTGTTTCTCTCCTCCTTCTGAAGGATAGGTCTTCCTTTGCTTTGCCAGTCTGATTTTGGGCGGCCGTAAGAAGCAGACCTCTTCCTCTGATTTGACATGGAAGCAGAACTTGAGTTTTTCAGCAGTCTACATTCTGAGCACAGCCCTAGACTTGTCTGTTGCGTTGTTCGTAGCAATATCGCCCCTCGTTTCCCCCTAAGGATGTCCTTCCTATTCCAAGTACACCCTCAAGGGAGATCAGACCGAAGGTGTGAGTAAACGGCTACGTTTACACATCTCTCCAAGCCAGCGTTTTTAAAGATGGTTTAATGCAGGGGGTCTTCAAACCTGGCCCTTTTTATGACTTGTGGACTTCAACTTCCAGGATTCCTCAGCCAGGCATGCCTGGCTGAGGAATTCTGGGAGTTGAAGTCCACAAGTCACACAAGGGCCAAGTTTGAAGACCTCTGTCTTAAATGAATCTGAAGGAATTCTGGTAGTTGAAGTCCACAAGTCACAAAAGGGCCAGGTTTGAAGGCCCCCCTGGTTTAATGGGTGGGTTTGCTGGTTGCACTAAACCAAACTTAAACAACCCCCGTAATGGACAGGTGGGCATTCAGTAAATGTGATGGTCAAGCGATGAGTTTTCTCACTCTGAGGACACCACCCTAACCATTGCACTACACCAGGGCTTTTCAACCAGTGGTACGGGTACCACCTGTGGTACATTGGCACCTGGCAGGTGGTACGCGACTATCCTAGAAAAGTGGTAGCAGGGGAGGGGAATGAGCTGAACCGGTGGCAGCACCACACAAGCCTGAGCGAGAGACGGCTGGAGCTGCAGGGCTGTCAGGGCTCAGTGGAAGTGCCAGGATCAGCGCCAGGATCCAGCTGGAGCTCGGCGCTGATCCTGGCGCTTCCGCTGAGCCCAGAAGAAGCGCCGATCAGCTGGAATGTTGCAGCCTCTCCAGGGTCTTGTGATTTACATTCAGATGCTTGGCAACTGATTCATATTTATGACGGTCACAGTGTCCCAGGGTCATGTGAAGTGACCAAAACCTGGTGCAACCACCCAGCAGACGGAGGGGGAATAAAAACCAAACACCCCCCCACCCCACCCCCACTGCCAATCCTCAGCAGAAATGTTCACAACAATGAAAACCTCAGATGGGGAAGAGCGCCGCCAGGTGGGCAGGCAGGTATCTTGCTCGGCTGTGGCTTGGGAACTTTTTTCAGTGCCATTGTAACTTTGAACAGTCACTAAGTGAACTGTTGTAAGTCGAGGACTACCTGTACTTTATCACTTTTTTCCTTTTTTTTTTTTTTGGGTCATCAAGTTTTTGACACTTTGCTAGACGACTGGTGGTACTCGGATATTGCCATATCCTAAAAGTGGTACAATGGGTGAAAAGGTTGAAAAGCCCCGGACTACACTACTGGTTAATTGTTCTCGCTTCTCCTTAGTTCTAGGTTGCTGTTCTCTCCTTGATTAGTTTCCATCTATTGCTTCTACCTTCTACCATCTATTGCTTCTACCTTCAGCTGTTTTGTAGAATAGGTTGAGCCTCTCAAGGTCCCTGCACGCCTCTTTGGGAACCTGGCCCTGCCCAGGGTGAAGCTGAGTTGGCAGAAGGTGGCATTTTGCATCCCATGAGCTCCACCCATCCTGCTCTGCTTGGCAGGTTTCCTGCACTCGGGGCCTCTGCGGAATGCACTGTGCGGGAGGAGCAGTCTCTAAAAACAGCTCTGCCAGTAAAAAAAACGATCCATCATTCTCCTCTCGCTGCTTAAGCAGAAATCTACAAGCCGGGCAGAACCTGTCCACCCACCTCACAATAACTGCCCTGTTCTCCTCTTTCTCTCTCTCCCCCCCCCACCTCCCTCTGGAATTTTGGAGAGGTAAAATTTGGTCTTGGAGAAGACTCCAGACGCAGAATAGAGCTGGAAGGGGCCTTGGAGGTCTTCTAGCCCAGCCCCTTGCTCAAGCAGGAGACCCTATGCCATTTGAGACAATTGGCTGTCCAGCCTCTTCTTAAAAACCTCCCGTGATGGAGCGCCCACGACTTCTGGAGGCAAGCTGTTCCACTGGTTAATTGTTCTCACTGTTATGAAGTTTCTCCTTAATTCCAGGTTGCTTCTCTCCTTGATTAGATTCCATCCGTTGCTTCTTGTCCTGCCTTCTGCTGCTTTGGAGAATAAATTGACCCCCTCCTCTTTGTGGCAGACTCTCAAATACTGGAATACTGCTATCATGTCACCCCCAGTCCTTCTTTTCCCAAATCCTGCATCCGTTCTTCATATGTTTTAGTGTCCAGGCCTTTAATCGTCTTAGTTGCTCTTCTTTGCACTTTTCCCCAAAGCCTCAACATCTTGAGAATCCCTTGGACTGCAAGGAGATCAGATCAGTCCAGTCCAAACAAAATCACCTCTGACTGTCCTTTGGAAGGACTGAGACTGAAGCTGAAGCTCAAATACATTGTCCGCCAAATGAGAAGAGGACTCCTCGGAAAAGACCCTGATGTTGGGAAAGATGGAAGGAGTAACAGAGTGGGAAGGGATCCTGGAGGTGTTCTAAAGTCCAAGCAGACGACCTGACATCACTTCGGACAAGTGTCTGTCCAATCTCTTCTTAAAATCCTCCAGTGATGGAGCACCCCACAGCTTCTGGATGGAAGCCATTCCACCCATTAATTGATCTGGGATTATAGAATAGCAGAGTTGGGAGGGTCCATGGAGGTCTTCCAGTCCAACCCCCTACTCAAGCAGAAGACCTTATACCATCCCGGACAAATGTCTGTCCAATCTCTTCTTAAAAACCTCCAGGGATGGACCAAAAAAACAACTTCTAGAGGGAAGGCATTCCACTGATTGTTTTCACTGTCACGGGAATTTCTCCTTTCATTCCAGGAGATTCCAGGAGAATCTCCTCAAATTCCAGGAGAGGAAGGTCTGTTTGAAAATTCA
>NW_015389751.1:43275-45052 GCF_001527695.2 Protobothrops mucrosquamatus | reverse complement strand
GGGGGGAGGGGAAGGGTGGGTTTTGGGGAGGGGGGGGAAGTATATTGTAAAACTTTTATAAAATTTTCAATAAAAAGATTAAGCCAAGTGGGGTTTCATTTCCTGAGCTGGGCTGGCTCCCCTGGCATCTCTAAATGCCCCCTACCCTTTTTGTGTGTGTGGAGATGTGATCCATGCATCCTGCACAGCCCAGGAAGAGGAAGGAATATATATATTTTTTGATGCTCCAAGCATCTGGGATTCTCCTTTTTTTTTCTTTTGTGGATCCATTCATGTCTCCTGCTAGGATGATGAACCGAGATACTCAAGACCGAGAGGATTTATGGGGCTGTCTCAGCTGCAGCCTCTCTCTCTTCCCACGCTTCCCTCTTCCCTTGGCTGGCCCAGGCCTTCTGGCTGACTGTCAGTGTGGTATTTATAACAGCATCTGAAAGCTGCTGCTTGCTGTATTTTATCTCTGGTTTTGTTTTCCTTTGGGTCCCCTGCTGATGCTTGTGCAGCATCGCCCGGGCTGCTTCTTGCTCCAGCCGTGTTGGATGTGTCTGCTGGATTCAGTCCCCTTTCTCTCCCCAAAGAGCCCACTTTATTCTAACTAGGAGGAAAGGCTGTGGGGAAGGGAGGGGAGGGGAAGATGGATGGGGGGAAGGAAAAGAAAGGAGAGAAAGGAAGGAAAGAAGGAAGGAAAAGAAAGAAGGAGGGTGGGAGGAAGGAAGGAAAAGAAAGAAGAGGAAGGAAGGATGAAGGGAAGGAAGGAAGGAAAAGAAAGAAGAGGGAGGAAGGATGAAAGGAAGGAAAGAAGGAAGGAAGGAAAAAAGGGAGGGAGGGAGGAAAAGAAAGAAGAGGGAGGAAGGATGAAAGGAAGGAAAGAAGGAAGGAAGGAAAAAAGGAGGGAGGGAGGGAGGAAGGAAAAGAAAGAAGGGGAAGGAAGGATGAAAGGAAGGAAAGAAGGAAGGAAAACAAAGAGAAGGAGGGTAGGAGGGAGGAAGGAAAAGAAAGAAGAGGGAGGAAGGAAAGAAGGGAGGAAGGAAGGAAGGAAGGAAAAGAAAGAAAAGGAGGAAGGGAAGGAAAGAAGGAAGGAGGGTGGGAGGAAGGGAAGGAAGGAAAGAAGAAAGGAAAAGAAAAAAGAGGGAGGAAGGATGAAAGGAAGGAAAGAAGGAAGGAAAAGAAAGGAGGGTAGGAGGAAGGAAGGAAAAGAAAGAAGAGGGAGGAAGGAAAGAAGGGAGGAAGGAAGGAAGGAAAAGAAAGAAAAGGAAGGGAAGGAAAGGAAAGAAGGAAGGAGGGTGGGAGGAAGGGAAGGAAAGAAGAAAGGAAAAGAAAGAAGAGAGAGGAAGGAAAAGTAGAAAGAAACAGAAAAGGAGAGGAGAGGAGAAATTGAGCCAAATAGCCACCCACATCTCTCCACCGTGCCTCTCCAGTTGCGCAGTCCTCTTCGCCTGAATCACAAAGAAGGAATCCCAGACATGTCGTTGGGAAAGCCTTGTCAAGGCAACCCCCTTCCTTCCTTCCTTCCTTCCTGCGGGGGAGTCAGTTTTGCAAAGCTTGAAGCAGAGAAACGATGTCATCCCTCTTCTGATTCAGTCTCCCAGCACCTTCCTTAGTCACTTTCCCTCACTTGGGTGAAAATCTGGCTGTCTCCTATTTTTTCATCTTCTTTCCCCACTGGGATTTACTTCTGCCAGATTCAAGGTCCGAGAGTTATTTTTCTTGGGCATTTCTTCTTTCCTCCTCCTCCTCCTCCTCCTCCTCCTCCTCCTCCTCCTCCTCCTTCCTGCAAACC
>NW_015389751.1:37972-43232 GCF_001527695.2 Protobothrops mucrosquamatus | reverse complement strand
TCCTCCTCCTCCTCCTCCTCCTCCTCCTCCTCCTGAAGAAACTTGATTGTGGATTTTCCAATGATGCCGATCCACACAAAGGAATGGTGACCACCATCTTTTTCCAATTGGTTCTGTCAACACAAAAGGGTTGAATCTAAAAAAGACTAAGAAGCAAATGACTGATGGATTTTTGCAGCAACAACGTTTCTTACATGTCTTTGCTGAGAGAGCTTCCTTCCTTCCTTCCTTCCTTCCTTCCTTCCTTCCTTCCTTCCTTCCTTCCTTCCTTCCTTCCTTCCTTCCTTCCTCTAAAAAAGACTCTCCAATATGGCTATCCTGGGCTCCATTATTTCAGGCTGATCTTTGGACCAAAATCGTCTCCGCTCTGCCCGAATTCCATCAAGTGGGCCTCCATCCCATTCAAACATTTTAATTCATTTCTCGGGAGTCCCAAAAGCAGGGAAATGACTTTAGCTGCCTGTTTCTCCTTCGCTCCTTCCAGGAATCCCAGAAGAGTCCAAAGTGGAGGCGCCGGCATTCACCGACGCCGTGCGGATGTATCGCCAGTCGAAGGAGCAATACGGCACCTGGGACATGCTTTGCGGCAACGAAGCTCAGGTGAGTTTGGGGTGCGCGGCAGATTCCCAGTCCTATCCACACCTAGTCTTGGATCCTAAGGTGAAGAAAGTGGGGCCCAAAAGATTAGTTGCAGTCCAGAACTGAAAGTTGGAGAGCTGAGGTAGTCAATCAATTTTTATTATGTTCACGGACCAGCATCACAAACAATAATAATAGTAAAGAAAAACAAAAGACAGACAGAATAATGTTGGTGTATTATCAGCGGGCTGTTAAAGTTTGCCTAAAAAAAGCAGAGACATCAACCTGCCAACAAAAGTGTGTATAGTCCAGGCCATGGTTTTCCCAGTTGCAATGTATGGCTGTGAAAGTTGGACCATAAGAAAGGCTGAGCGCCAAAGAATGGAGGCCTCTGAACTCTGGTGCTGGAGAAGACTCCTGCGAGTCCCCTGGACTGCAAGGCGATCCAACCGGTCAGTCCTAGAGGAGATCAACCCTGACTGCTCTTTAGAAGGCCAGATCCTGAAGTTGAAACTCAAGTCCTTTGGCCACCTAATGAGAAGGAAGGTCTCACTGGAGAAGGGCCTAATGCTGGGAAAGATGGAGGGCAAGAGAAGAAGGGGACGACAGAGAAGGAGGGGGCTGGATGGAGTCCCTGAAGCAGCAGGCCTGAGCTTAAATGGGCTCCAGAAGATGGTAGAGGACAGGAAGGCCTGGAGGAACGTTGTCCATGGGGTCACGATGGGTCGGACACGACTTCGCAACTAACAACCACAATTTTACAAACAGCACGACAAAGTTTGACCACGTTGAAAGAAACTCCCGGCTGCTGATCCGACAACAGTAGTCGCCCATAAAAAGGACAGGCAGACTTCAACTTACAACCGTTCATTTAGTGGCTGTTCGAAGTCACAACAGCACCGAAAAGAGTGACTTATGGCTGGTCCTTGCACTTATGACCGTCATCCTTACAGTAACGTGATCACAATTCAAATGCTGGACAATTGGGGTGTATTGATGTCCTGTGGACACCATCTGCAATCTGCCCAGCCGGCTTCCGACAAGGAAAGTCAAGCGGGGGAAAGTCAGATTCGCTTAATGACTGCCTGGTTCACTAAACAAACTGCAGTGATTCGCTTAAGGACCAGGCAAAAAGGTTGTAAGAAAGGGGCAAAACTCTCTGAACAGCTGCCTTGCTTAGCAACAGAAATTTGGGACTCATTTGGGGTCATGTCAAGGACTGCCTGTAATTGGGGGGCCTTAGCTCTGGATTTCACAGTGGTTGGGGTGGGTTAGTTGGCCTCTGAAGCCCCCTCGGCCACGCACCTCGGCAGCAAATGGATGTGATTTTGAATGGTTTTAAATAATGAAGGAAAGGAAGCTTGGATGGGTTAACTGCTGGCCAATTTTCCTTGTACTTGTTGGAGCGCTTGAGCAGACAAGTGTGCGTTGGCAGTTTGGTGCCTTTGGCTGTTGGATGACTTGAGTGGAAGTTGTTAGCAAGAGGCTTGTGGGTTTGGGCTTGCCATCGCTCCTATCCCACCCTGTCTGTTGTGTTGCACACCCACACTTGAGGCTCAGTCTCCCATGGGAAACAGTAGCAGTGTCATCCCCAGGGAAGGAGGGATGTAGCAGAGGTGGAGAACTTCCTTTGACACTGCAAGGGGAGAGAGAGGAGAAGAAGGAGGAGGAGGAGGAGGAGGAGGGGGGGGGAGGGAGAGAAGAAGAAGAAGAAGAAGAAGAAGAAGAAGAAGAAGAAGAAGAAGAAGAAGAAGAAGAAGAAGAAGTAGTAGTAGTGAAGGAAAGAGAAACAAAGAGAAGGGAGGGAGGGAGGGAAGGAAAGAAGGAAGGAAGGAGAAGGGAAGGAAGGAAAAGAAGGAAGAGGAAGGAAGGAAGGGGAGAGGAGAGGAGCATCCTTGCTTTGTGGGCCTTCAGCATTTTGATCCCCCAGATTTGAGTCCTCTTCCTTCTAAGTGAGAAGGTTTGGGATGGGGGGAATGAAATAATAAACCGAGGAAGGGGAGAGTTGGCTGTGAAACAGTAGGCAGATGGGGACGTGGTGGTGGCTGACAGTCTGCGTGGTCCTTTCGTTCCTTAGGTCTTGAGCAATCTGGTGATGGAGGAGCTTCTGCCTGAGCTGAAGAATACGATTGGCCCCCGGCTGAAGGGCAAAGAGCAAGAGAGACAAAGGGCCTGGATTCAGGTAGGGGCCATCTTGCGTTGCAAGAAGCTTGGGGAGAAGTCACTGCTTGGGAGGTGCAATGGAGGAGGAGGAGGAGGAGGAGGAGATAGATAAGGAAAAGAGAAAGGAGAAGCAGAAGATAGATAAGGAGAAGGAGAAAGAGGAGAAGCAGAAGATAGATAAGGAAAAAAGAAAGCAGAAGGAGAAGATAGATAAGGAGCAGAAGGAAGAAGGAGAAGATAAGGAAAAGAAAAAGGAGAAAGAGGAGAAAAAGAAGGCAGAGAAGGAGAAAGAGGAGGAGAAGATAGAGAAGGAAAAGGAGAAAGAGAAAGAGGAGGAGGAGAAGGGAGAGATAAAGAGGAGGAGGAGAAGGGAGAGAAAGATAAAGAGAAGGAGGAGAAGGGAGAAGAGATTGGGTCTGGTATGGAAATGAATATAGGTTCTCCCAAAAGGAAAACTGGCCTAAAGCTTCTGATGTTCCACCCAAACACCTCTCCGTGTTCTGCCTCCTCCATGTGGCCACGGTGGTGACTGTGGACATTTGGTTCCTGCCCCTGCTTGGGTGTTCTCCTCTCCCCTCCCGTAGGATTTTGTCTCTAAAGTTCACTTGTGCTTTTGCAAACCTTGGAATGAACCCAAGCCTGGGAAAATCTCCCTCTTTGTGCCCAGCTGCTGACATTTTTCACGCCGGCAGCGAAGGAAATCGTGGTGGCATTGTGGGAACCCAGGACTTCCCCCTGTCTGCCATTTGCCAGAGGCTAATAACTCTGCTTTAAATATTCATTTGCATGATATTCAATTTTACAAACTTATCGTTTTGCCCCGGAGGTTGGAATAATAAAGACAGGATATCTTTGTCATTCTGGTCTCTTCCTCAACATTCAGAGAACCCAATCTCGGTTTCTTTGCATTCCATTTCTAAGTGACTAGTCCTCTTGATGGCAAAAGTGAGCTCATCGTCGTGGGCTGGGCTACCCCGGGCAGGACGGCTGCGAATTTCAGAAGCAGAACGACATCCAGGAGGAAGTTGTGGTTTTGCTGATCTAAGCAGGAAATCTCTTCTATCCTTGAAATATCGTGGTGTAGAAGTCTTGATCCCACATAGTTGGTCCTGTTCTCATTTCAATTTTTAATGTGACTTTTTTTGGATGGATGGATGATAGAGATAGATTGATTGATAGACTGATGAAGGATGGATGGATGAATGAATGGATGGATGGACAGACAGATGATAGAGATAGATTGATTAATAAATTGATGAAGGATGGATGGATGATAGAGATAGATTGATAGACTGATGAAGGATGGATGGATGGATGGACAGACAGATGACAGAGATAGATTGATTAATAAATTGATGAAGAATGGATGGATGGTGGATGGATGGATGGATGGACGGATGGATGGTGGATGGACAGATGATAGATTGATAGACAGAAGAAGGATGGATGGATGGATGGACGGACGGATGGATAGTGGATGGACAGATGATAGATTGATAGACAGAAGAAGGATGGGTGGATGGATGGATGGATGGATGATAGAGCTAGATTGAAAGATGGGTGGGTGGATAGGTAGGTAGGTAGACAGACAGACAGATAGACAGACAGCAAACGGTAGATAGTGGTTGATAGATAGATAGATAGATAGATAGATAGATAGATAGATAGATAGATAGATAGATAGATAGATAGATAGATAGATAGATAATTTGCAGACTGATACCACTGCAGACCTTCGACTTGGTAAAAACCAGAAGCCTCTGTTTTTAATTTTGTTTATGTGCGGGTGTCGTTAGGCATGACCTCATTTCAGCCTACAAATTCTTCTTCTTCTTTTTCCTCCCTGCCTTTTTTTAAAAAACAAAAACCTGCTCTGGCACACCTTTATATATTTATTTGATCAATATCTGGGCTGCTGGCCAGGTACAAAACTAAAATAAACCGTAACCCTCCAGCAAATTTCCCTACCGTTTTTTTCTTCATCTTTTTTTTTTTTATGGAACACCTTGAGATCTAAAAACATCATCAAAGAAATCTCTTTGAAAGTCTGAGCGGCGATGATAAGGATCAAGAAACAGGCTTTGTGTATTTCAGTTTATAGCTATCTGGTGTCCAGCATTGGATAACCTGCCTGGTCTCCCATCTATATTTAGCTTTTAGTTCACAGGAAGATAATTCTGTCTGCAAACAGTCAGGCTTTTTGTGGGAAAGAAATAAAAGTATTCCTTAAAAAGGCAAGATAAATCTTGCCACGGGAAGCCATTGTCAAAATAGCCAACACAGAAACCTCCTTTTAAAAGCAAATATTCAGCTTTGCTTGATTAATGCATTCTAGGGCGGCAGCTGACGAAAGAAACCCTGTCTTTTTATAAACCTTCCCATTTCCTTGCCCGGGACCCCTCCCCGTAATATACAGTATACGGTACATAGATCTAGATTATATGCAAGGCTGTCTGCCTGGAGGGTGATCCTGCAGGAATGCCAAGAAAAACAGACTTTTGAGCTGGCTTTCCTGAAA
>NW_015389751.1:35319-37470 GCF_001527695.2 Protobothrops mucrosquamatus | reverse complement strand
CCTTCCTTCCTTCCTTCTCTCATTCCTGTCTCTTTCCTCCATACGCCTTCCTTCCTTCCTTCTCTCATTCCTGTCTCCTTCCTTCCTCCATACGCCTTCCTTTCTTCTTCTCTCATTCCTGTCTCCTTCCTTCCTTCCTTCCTTCCTTCCTTCCTTCTCTCATTCCTGTCTCTTTCCTCCATATGCCTTCCTTTCTTCCTTCTCTCCTTCCTGTCTCCTTCCTTCCTTCCGATATTTTCATAACCTCTGTGGCGTATTCCAGGTTGAAGAACAGAACTGCCTTTCTATGAAATGAATATAAACATGGAATGTACAGTTTATAACAAGTCTTCACTGTGTGTGTGTGTGTGTGTGTGATGTTTGTTGCTTGCAATCTTCATTGGGTTTTGCTAGATCCCCTTCCCCCCAAACAAGAGTCAAAAGGTTCCTGACTTGGGTTTGCTGATCTAATTCTCTTCGGCCGTTCCGCAACTATCCATGGTTCACTTTTGGTAGATCTCTGATGCGGTGTACAGAATCGTCTGTGACCAGGCAACAGCCCATTATGACTCCTCAGTGGCCAAATGTGAGCTTCAGATTCCTGAAATGAAGAGCATCATCCGGACAGATATGGATCAGATCATCCAATCCAAGGAACATCTGGCCAACAAAATCCGAGGTGAGTAATGGCAGTGAGTGCCCTGTAATATCTACACCCAGTTGACTTTTTTGGATAATTCTGGGTTCTAGTCTTCTGCCACCCCAGTACAAAAAAGAGAGAGAGAGAGAGAGAGAGAGAGAGAGACTCTAGAAAGAGGACAGAGAAGAGCAACAAAGTTAATTAGAGAGCTGGAAGCTAAAATGTATGAAGAATGGTTGCAGGAATTGGGTACGTCTAGTCTATTTTAATTGATTGTCCGCCGCCCTGAGTCCTACGAGGAGAAGGGCGGGATATAAATCTAAATAATAAATAAATAAATAAATAGTGAAAAGAAGGACTAGGGAAGACATGATAGCAATCTTCCAATACTTGAAGGAGTGTCACAGAAAAAGAGATAGAGAGAAATTCTCTGAGGATGGGCTCCAACATGAATCCAAAAGCTTGGAAGACGAAACCTCTGATCCCAGTGACCAACCTAGATTGGATCCTGCAACATTATCCTGGGACACGTAGATTCGCCTTCATTCATAAACCTAATTTTGAAGCATCCAGGAGGCGAGACAAAGAAACAACGGATGGAAACTAATCAAGGAGAGAAGCAACCTGGAACTAAGGAGAAACTTCCTGACAGTGAGAACAATCAACCAGTGCAAAAATTGCCTTCAGAAGTTGTGGGCGCCCCATCACTGGAGGCTTTTAAGAAGAGACTGGGCAGCCGTTGGTCAAAAATAGTATAGGTCTCCTGCATGAGCAGGAGGTTGAACTAGATGACCTTCAAGGTCCCTTCCAACTATGTTACTGTTACTGATAAGAGGTGAAGAAATCAATCTGTTGACTTCACAAAATGCGTAGGGTAAAATATTTGCATAATCTGATTATTGCTGCTCTATTTTTTTTTTACTTCTGAACAACCCTGGAATATTTTTCCCTTTGTGGAATGTTCAGAAGAATTGAGCCATACAACAGTCTGGCTTTCATTCGAAGAGTGGAGAACTTGTGGTCCTCCAGATGTTGCTGAACTACACCTCCCAAAGTTGCCTATCGTTGCCCAAACCGGTTAGGTCCATTGGGAGTGCCTTTCTGAAGGTCTTGAGCAAGGTTAGATGTTCAAGAACATCTGGAGAACTACAGGTTCCCCATATCTACTTTCCTGGATGGAGATCCACTACCGTTCCTTTTCTCTTGGGCAATCTGGGTTGAGCTTGTTAGATTTCTTAAATAAAAAAAAATAGAAGTTGGCTCTTAGCAGTCCTTGTGCTGTTCTTCTCCTCCAGCCGTCGTCTTCTCCAAAGCTGAGGTCTGTGTCCGGAATCATGTCCAACCATACATCAGTTCCATCTTGGAAGCCCTGATGATCCCCACCAGCCAGGGCTTTGCTGAAGTTCGGGAAGTCTTTTTCAAGGAAGCCACTGACATGAACATGAATATTGTCAATGAAGGAGGGACAGAGAAGCTGGGAGAGGTAAGACAGATGTTGATGGGAACAAGGATGAGCAGATGAAGCTGTTCTT
>NW_015389751.1:23097-34886 GCF_001527695.2 Protobothrops mucrosquamatus | reverse complement strand
TCAGTGTTAACCAGAGGTGGGCTGGGCACTTCCCAGCTTGTAAGACAACTGGAGCCCTCTAGTGACCAGGAAAGCTTTGTGTCTGAACATGACAGGGGAAGAAAAATATTTTTTCTCTGCATGTGCCATGCATGTTTTCATGGGCCTCTGGGTGTGGATCCCTCTTTACCTTTTGCTCAAACATTAAAGAGCCTTTAATCTTTTTTCATAGAATTTCTATTTCAGCCTCTTGATTATTATTTTTTAAAGGACAGGTTTTCCCGTCTCTGATCTGGAGGCATCTCTGTAATTATTCCCCATCTTCTGAGCATATTGGCTTTAGTCAACAGAAAGTGACGTCCGCAGAAAACCCAAAATAATGTCATCGGGCAAATCCTATTATTATATGCTTAAGTCCCAACTATCTGATGCAAATAACTAAGTAACAGCATTTATGTAATAATCCCCTATCTTCTACCCCCATACACACCCATTCTATGCTAAACAGCTGTTGTTTCTTCTTTTTTACATCTCTTCCTTGTTTGACATTATAGCAAATGGATGACACCGTCTACACTTTTGAGACTCTTCTACATCAGGAGCTGGGGAAGTCGTTGAGCAAAGATGAACTCTGTAAGACCATTCAGCGCATCCTGGAACGGGTGCTCAAGGTAAGGTTATCGCCCCATCTTTGGGGTTGAGTTGAGTTGAGTTGGCTTGGGTTGGAATGGGTTGAGTTGAGTTAAATTGAGTTGGGTTGGAATGGGTTGGGTTGGGTTGGGTTGGGTTGAGTTGGTTGGTTCCAATATCTCAGGGGCTGCCCCAAAGAAGAGGGAGTCAAGCTATTCTCCAAAGTGCCTGAAGGCAGGACAAGAAGCAATGGATGGAAACTCATCAAGGAGAGAAGCAATCTAGAACTAAGAAGAAACTTCCTGACAGTCAGAGCAATTAATTAGTGGAACAGGCTGCTTCCAGAAGATGTGAATATGGAAGTTTTTAAGAAGAGACTGGACAGCCATTTGTCTGAAATGGTATAGGGTTTCCTGCCTGAGCAGGGAGTTGGACTAGATGACCCCCAAGGTCCCTTCCAATAATAATAATTATTATTATTGGGAGAAGTAGACCCCGAATGAAGCACCATCTTCATTTGGAAATCAGGTCCTGAGACGAAAGCTAATCTTGATTTGGCTTAAAGGAGATTAAAAGTAAATTCAGTTGGCAGTCTATTGGCCAGGTATATAATAATATCACCCTTTACTCATATTTATAATGAATGATGCATAGTTTGGTTAGCAATTTCTGAAAGGTCACTACATCCAAAGCTTTGGCATCATCACCTTAGATAATCTGTCTAATCTTTTGTTTTTGAGTGCAAACAGGTAACATCCTTCCCTGACCATCTCTTGTATTGTTCCACTTCCCACATGACCTTTATTCTGTTGTTATTGTTTCTTGCTTTTCATCCAAATGCTTATGAAGGCTTGAAGGGCAACAGAACCCCAAAGATTCTTCTCTGGGACAAAATAGCGGCAGCATTTTGACTTATATGCCGCTTCACGGTGCTTTACAGCCCTCTCTAAGCGGTTTACAGAGGTCAGCATCTTGACCCCCAACAATCTGGGTCCTCATTTTACTGACCTCGGAAGGAGGGAAGGCTGAGTCAGCCTCGAGCCAGTGAGAGTCGAACTGCGGACTGCTGGCAGCCGGCAGTCAGCAGAATTAGCCTGCAGTACTGCCTTCTAACCACTGCGCCACCCGGCTCTAAATCCTATGCATTCAGCAAGTGACGGGTCGAGAAAACCCTGGAAAGAGGGGCAGCTATTTTATTAGCGAAGCTTCCACGATTCTAAATCTTCTTTGTCCCCAGAAATACGATTACGACAGCAGCACGGTGAGGAAGAAATTTTTCAGGGAGGCCCTGTTGCAAGTCACTGTCCCTTTCCTGCTGAAGAAGCTGGCTCCTACTTGCAAAGGGGTAAGATTGGCCTCTTCGAGGTTCTATTTGGGGGTTCACAACCTCTCCCATCGTGGTAAACAAAAGAGGTCCACTGAGGCTGCTCCCACAATGCATACTTTAAAGGAGAAGTAAAGGCAAAAAATGCAGGAAGGAAGAAGGTCTAGGGCAGTGATGGCGAACCTTTTAGAGGCCGAGTGCCGAAACTGCAACCCAAAACCCACTTATTTATCGCCGGGTGCCAGGTGGGCGTGGCTGTGGTGGTCATGGCAGACTGGGTGGATGTGGCCAAAGTGGGCGTGATCTCCTCGATGTTGCTCGTGGGGAGGGATGCCTGTGGGGGCCGGGCAGGGTTGGGGGAGATCCAGGGGGTCTCTGGCAGGTGGGGCGGTGGGCAGGAAGCTCGTCCTACGGGGTGAGGCGAGGCAAGGCAGGGGTGCTATTGTCACAGGGCAAGGTGAGGCAGGGGCCAGCTGCTGCCTGACACCATCGGCCCCTGCACACAGAGGCCAGCGAGCACATGGGTGCTGGGATGCATCCGGCCATGTGGGACCTCGGTGAGTTAGCGGGCGGCTGGTTGAAGAGGGACGGTTGCCATCTCCGGGGCATGGCACACGTGCCCACAGAGAGGGCTCTGAGTGCCGCCTATGGCACGTGTGCCATAGGTTTGCCACCACTGGTCTAGGGTGATTCTCAGCCTTCCAGGTCATTAGTTGTCTCCAAAGTGCTTTTTTTGTAGGGAAGATAAAATAGCTTCCACTACTACTGTTAGTAGTACCAGTCAGATCGGGAGCACCAAAGTGCTTCCGGGTTGAAAGGTTGACAAGAGTTTTAAATAGGGACAATTTTTAAACAATTTTAAAGAGCCACAGCTACCAATATTTGGATTTTAATTGGTTTTTAGCAGGGGAAAAAATTTTTTGTACAATGTTTTAATATGCTGTGAGCCGCCCTGAGTCCCATGGGGAGAAGGGCGGCATATAAATTTAAATATAAATAAATAAATAAATAAATAAGATTGAACGGTGACGTCGTCGCTGCCTCTCTTAGCTTCCACTAATAGGAAGTCACGGATGCTGATTAAACAGTATGTTCCTTTGTGAGGTCCTTGATGCTCTCTGACATTTCGTGCCCCAGCTAGGTAACCTCATCAGTGATTGAAAGGACTGGGGTATGTGAGGAGGAGGAGGAGGTGGTGGTGGTGGAGGACTGTGGAGTCCTTGATGCTCTCTGAGCTTGGTTGTTTTCTTGCAGACGCTTCACGACCCAGCTAGGTAACATCATCAGTGCTAGCAGGATTTGCTCTCTGTTTCTATGCATCAACACTGTTGATGTTACCTAGTGGGGTAATGAAAGGTTTGCAAGAAAATAACCAAGCTCAGAGGTACTGGATATAATAAGCAAGGGAGCAAGTCACACTAACACTGATGAGGGTACCTAGTTGGGTAATGAAATGTCTACAAGAAAACAATCAAACTCAGAGGGCATCAAAGACCTCCGAGTTGAACTCTGAGCTACAAAGGCTATCAGTGGCCACCGCTCTGTCACTGGTTTGTGTTTACCACAAAAGATGCAGATATCTAATATCTAACCCAAGAGGTAGTATATAATCCATTCTTATTTCAAAAGGCTCCTGGATTCCTATGGATGCTAACCTACCCATGAAATCTGCCTTCTGGGCTTCTTATTTTCATTTGATCTGTCTTTAAAAAGAGAGAGGAGATGCTTCTAATTAAAATAAAATGACACGGCAGACTGACTTGCTTCAAACAAAGTCCCAGTGCTGAACATTTATTTCATTTCCAACAAAGACTTCATGGCCCATGTTGGCTCCAGGGAAGAAGAGTGTCCCTGATCAACACCTGCTGTTTCTAAATAGTTGTTTCTCCTAGCTCAAGGACACCTTGAGCTGCTCTCCAAATTTGTTGTGGAGAGCAGAAGAGTTGCCACGCAAAGTAATGTGGGCCAAAGATTTGACTCCTCTTCTCTTCTAAGAGCAGATCCTAAACACTGTATCCCTGTGGGCCTTATGCCTACGGTAACTTCTCAATGGCCTGCTTTTGTCTCATTAGGACCTCTCAAGATTCCAGGAGCTGATTTTTGAGGACTTTGCCCGCTTCATTCTGGTGGAAAACACATATGAAGAGGTGGTCCTGCAGTCTGTGATGAAAGACATCATGATGGGTAAGAGACTTTGGTTCGGTTCTAATTGAGTAGGATTGTAGTGGATTGGAACCAGTTAGGGAAAGATGCTGTTTGCACCTCCTACTGTCGTGGAGGGACACCTTTGTAAACCGTCTCTCCAACCTCAAGGCTTTCAGAGATGTTACCCTGATTCCTATTATTCTAAACTGGATGGATGGGTGGGTGGATGAGTGGGTGAGTGGATAGATGGATGGATGAGTGGGCGGATGAGTGGATGGATGGAGGGATGGATGGGTGAGTGGGTGGATGGATGGATAGATGGGTGGATGATGGGTGGATGATGAATGGATAGAGGGATGGATGAGTTGGGTGGGTGGGTGGGTGGATGGATAGAGGGAGGGATGATGGATGGATGGATGAGTTGGGTGGATGGATGGGTGGGTAGGTGGATGGAGGGATGGATGGATGGATGATGGATGGATGAAATTCCCCTAACCAACATGGTTTGCTGGATATAATGGAAGAATCCCATAGTTTTGTGGAACACTGGCTTGGAAAATATTGCCTAGCTATTATTTAGTTTAGGATATAGAAGTTTCCATCTGCATTTGTCCCATTGTCAACTGCTATCATTAAAACATTTAAGATTTAGGCAATAGTGTGTTCTTATAGGGTTAATGCATTATTTTCTGGTGGTGGTGTTTTTTTAAAAAAAATGGAGAACTGGTAGCCTTACCTGAGTTGGGAGAATTGCCTTTCAACACCTTGTTTCTTTTCCTTTCATGCCTATTTCAGCTGTGAAAGAGGCGGCCGTCCAGAGGAAGCACAACCTGTACCGCGACAGCATTGTGATGCATAACAGCGACCCCAACATACATTTGCTTGATGAGGGGACGCCCATCAACTGGGGAGAGGAGTATGGTGGCGAATCAGATGTAGACCCGTTGGACGAGAAGCAACACCGGGCCAAGCAGGTTGTCTCCATGATCCACGTGGATGAAAGCACTCTGCCCTGTGAAGTTGGCTCTTTGGAAAGATCTCCAGATGGCTCAGAACCAGAGAAGTCCGACCGCTGTCCTAGTCCTCAGACACAGGATTCCTCTGAGCCTGTGAAGGAGCTCCGTACGTTGCTGGTGAAGGAGGTGGAGATCCCAATTCCGGATGACAATAAGGCTGAGGAACAGTTACACAACGGTACTATTACGCAAGAGAGCAGAGGAACCCCGGAGCCCAAGAAGGAGGAGAAGGAGACCTCTCAAGCAGAAGATGCCTGTCCCACAGAATCCTCCACAGAGCTCCATAGAGAGAAACAGGAAGCCCCAGCCCCTTCTCCAGTTGCCCCCACACAACCCCCAGCTCCAGATGGAGGAGTCCAAGCAGAATGCCCGGAACCCGCCAATAAAGAGACAGGCGAGGAACAGGTCTCTGCTCAAGCCAGCAAGGTAGAAGCAGACGTCCCAGTGGAGAACAGCCACAAGGTCACAGATGAAAGCGAAGGGGTGCAGACTCAGTTCTAGATCAGCCTCCCCCTTGGAAGAGGATTCCTCATGGCCAGATAAACACTGACGAACTGGGGACCCTGTGGGATGAGAAGGACAAAAGCAAGTTGATCCAAGGCCGGTGTAGGACCATCTTCAGCTGTAGATGCACATTGATTCTTCTGGAGAAGTTCTGCCATTGGAGGAGGGGGTGGGAAGGAAATGCCAGGGAGGAACCCCAGAATGCACAATCTACATCTCTTGGGTCCAAGGTGATTTTTTTCTAGCCTTTTCTAGTGTTTCCCACAAACATGCACACACACTAGTTCTCCTGACTCAAAGTTGTGTGGTTGGATTGGGTGTTATGGAGAAGGGACTTCACCTTAGATGCTAACAAATGCCTGGAGGGTTGGAACAGAGAGAAGCCATTGTGTGTTCCCCATCTTGATCCAGACTGGTACTAATTTGACTTTTTGACCCGTAACTTGGTTTTGACGTTTCATCCCTTTGCCTTCTTCTAACCATGGATGGTAGAAGGCTCTTTCTCGTGTTTGGGGCGGGGTGGTGGTCATTTCTTCTCCTCACCAGTGTTCACGATTAGGAACGGTTCTCTCTTAACTCCTTCTTTTCCTGGGCCCTCCTATTCCAGATGATTTTAGCAAACCATCCTAGAACTGATGTGGGAGGTGGTCAAATTGCGTTCTTCCCCTCCCTGCACCCATCTCGGTCCAAAGTTATGCAGAGATGGAAAGCCCTAGTTCTAGGAGAAAGTAAGTAGACTTTTAGAAACACGTGGATGTGGGTTAGAGAAAGTGGTGTGTGCTGTTGAAGGCTTGCTGGTGTTGGAACAGACCAGCAAAAGTTGACAGATAAGACGAGACTAATACAGGAATTTAAATTATTTCAGTGGGGACCGCTGGCTGAGATGTCTTACGTCTTAACCGGTCAGCCAAGGATGCAGCATGAAAACAAATAACCAGCATATGCCATGCTAATGTAGGATCGTTCATGAGTTTCGTCATCTTGGCCTGCTCAGGTATCCTTGGTTTACCTGCACAGGTTCTCTGCTGAGTGAATGTTTCTTTTTCTGTGTATTTCCCCTCTCTTCCCAGGGAAGCAAAGCAGCAGAATAATCTTAGAAGCAACCAGCAGAGATCCTATAAAGAGAGATCCTATGTGCGCGAGTCTTCAGCCTAGTGGGAAGTCATTGAGGTTGCAATTTTTTTTTTTTAAATGCACTTGGTGTGGTGGCAGTTAACAATTTTTGGGGGGACACAAAAGGGAAAACGGTATTTCTTTTAGCTTCGGCTGTTTCTGGAAAGTTACGTTTAGCAATTCAGTTGTGTTCGTGCAGGGATGATGTGAGGTCACCGGCGTCCTTTCAATAGGAACTTGTTCCCTATATATTTAGGGGTCCCTGTTGCTTGCGTGACATGGGCAAAAGTGAAATAAAAGGTAGGGATTCAGGAGAATCCCATCCTGCCTTTATAAACAAGAGTGTATTTCCCTCTCTTCTTCCTGAACCTGTGACGTGGACTGAAAGTTGGAAGCTACCCTGAGCTTTCAGACTCTAGCAATGGATTTACAAAATACCAATTCTAATCCACATTTATACACATAGACACACCCCTACTACTCATCCATCTCCTCATCCATCACTGGAGGACTTCAGCGAATATGGTTGGGCTTTTGGTTTTTCACCTCCTTGAAGGACCAAGTTTTATTCTTGTCCAACTTCAAGTTCTGTCTTGAGAACTTCCGTCAACGCCTAAGTCGTAGTGAGCCAGGAACCTGGGCAACATCTGGATGGTTTCTGTTCTGGAGGAGATGTTGGTATAGTTCAACTCTTCTCTACACTACTAATAGTGAAGGGTAGCTTCTTCTGTCTTCTGGGAAAATCCACAGTCCCCTTCCAAGTTAGCGATGAAGGTTTCTGCCTTAAGAATCTCCACGTTGACTGGACCGATTGATGAACGGGCCTACAAGAAGCAATTTCCTCAGGGCCTTCACCCCCATAAGATGGAAAATAACCTCTCTCCTTGTTGATTTTTCTCCTCCTCCTCCTCCTCCTCCTCCTCCTCCTCCTCCTCCTCTGTTTTCATGGATGGGAAGTACAAAACATGGGTGCCTCATCACATGCTTTGCCCTGAGTCAGTCCGGATCTGCTGGCAGAAGATTGCTCTTTTGGAAGGGGCTTCCATAATCTCAAAAAAAAAAAAAAAATTAAAAATGATTGGAATTCAACTTCTAGGAAACTCTGGTGCCAATTGAGGAAGGGAGCCCTTTTCAAACGCAGGCAGATGATCTTCAGCAGATCCAGAAATAGGAAGACTCCTCGGGAAATCGCCCGTGATCCAAACGTCTCAACACTGCCCACCTCATCCCGATTTGCTGCTGTAACGTTCCAATTTCACCCTGCCTGTTTTTTTTTTAAATATTTGTAGTCATTCCTCTTTGAAATGATTGTGGAGAGTGAGAAAGAGAAGGGATATCGCTCACTCGGATTCTACATTTTGCCCTCTTTTAATGCCTTCTGGTTAGGAACCAAAGCTTATTTTCATCCCGTCTCTCTCTCTCTCTCATCGAAGATAGTATATATTGCAAATCTTATACCAAATGTTTAAGAGAATGTGCTTATATATATTAATAAAAAAAAATCAGCTTTATTTAATGCTAGTTCAGCCCATCTCCTCTTTTATAAATAACATTTGGCTAAAAGACTGCGGTTTTGCTCTCTCTGTGTTCTCTCCAACTGGTGGGATTCCTCTTTTACAAAAGTTTACAAAAACGCATGGCCTAATTTGGGGGGCAGGACCGGCTCCTCATTCATTTTTCAAGAGAGACGGAGTTTTCAGCCTTGAGGTGGAGAATGCTATTCTGACTGTGTCCACCAGTTTTATCAAGTTTGCCTAGCCTTGCCAGACAGGGAAATTAAACTGCACGGGAAAAAGTTGTCGCGCAATTAGACACACATACACGAAGACATGATAACCTACTCCCCTCTAAGTTAAAACGATTAAGCTACTCATTGAGAAAGTATTCGTAGATAATTAGTAATACATTTATTGGATTTTTAAAAAAAATACATTTCAACATTGCTTCGGTTTTAACATGGATTTAAGTAGGTGCTAATGATGTGCAAAATTCCATTGCAAGAGACTCTTCCACAGTATACGATTCGGGAACAACTTAATGTTTTGTTTTGTTTTTGGGATGTGATTTTTCAGCCTCTCCAAAATAAGTGTGGTCTAGAAGCAAAAGGAAACAGTCTGGAATTCCTTGGAATGTTTCACTCCCCAGAAAGGAATGCTCAACACTTTTATAACTGGTGCCAATCAATTAAACACAGAGAATTGCAGGGAGATCTGTGAAGGTAACTTACTTAAAACTACGCAAGTAAATTAAGACGTCAGACCTTTGCCTGCTGGCCTGTTAAATTGTTCATCTCTGAATGCAAAATAACAGTCGGAAGGGACCTTGGAGGTCTTCTAGTCCAACCCCCTGCTCAAACAGGAGACCCTTACAGAATCAGAGAATAACAGAGTTGGAAGGGACCTTGGAGGTCTTCTAGTCCAACCCCCCTGCTCAAACAGGAGACCCTTACAGAATCAGAGAATAACAGAGTTGGAAGGGACCTTGGAGGTCTTCTAGTCCAACCCCCTGCTCAAACAGGAGAACCTATACTGTTCCGGACAAATGGCTGTTCAAAATGGCCCATCCGTGCCATTTCCATCCAGGCCCTATTTATACTGATTATTAGAGATGGCAATTCCAAAGATTTAGGGCAAATGCTTGGAGAGGACTCAGTTCTATCGCTTTCTAACTTGAGTAGGACATTCTGGTAATTTTACCTCAAGACTATTGTGTTAGTCCTTATTGATATTGTCCAGATGTGTGACACCTTAACTCTCTTTTTTGGACATGCAAGTATGAAACGGAGGAAACCGCAACTTCATGACTGAACACGCTAAGAATTTGTCTCCTTCTCTTCCCACCTCTAAATCATTATTTTAAAACACCTATATAGTGATCGCGACTCTTCTTTCTCGGCCTTGAGTTCCTTGGGTTAGTGACCCAGCCTGTGAAAAAGGGTCCTTTGGTAAAGAATCTGACTGCCCGTTGTTTTGACAGCAGGTTGGCTTAATGAAAACATCTGGGAGAAGTGAAGTAAAAAAACAAACAAACAGAATAAGCACTGAGAATAGAAACAGACCGGATCTGTTAAAGTGCTGCAGATCTGTGGTGTTGGCGAACGAATTCTTCCAAGTGTGCTTTGAAAGCTTGCAAAGCTCATTGTACTCTAGATCAGAGGTCCCCAAACTTTTGGGCACCAGGGACCGGTTCCGTGGAGAGAGGTTTTTCCACGGACCGGAGGGTGCGTGGTTTTGTGTGCTGTCTGCATCCCACGGATGGAGCTTTGCTTGTTTGTGTGGACCGGTTGCTGGCATGCCACAGCCCGGTACCAGTCCACGGCCCGGGGGTTGGGGACCCCTGCTGTAGATAATAGGATGCTTATCCCCATCACTTCCTTCAAGGTTAGGGGACCAACATTTGCCCCTCCGTCCTGCCTTTCTACATTTCCACTGGCCGCTTTATTTTCCAAGCAAGTTAGAAAGTACGCTGAGGAGGTTTAAGAGGGACCGAAGATAATTTGGTCAGAGCTACCCCATCCCAAACACAGGCTTTGAAGGCAACCTCGGCGACAATCATACTGTACTCTTAGGTGGAGATAAGGGCCCTCTCCTTCAAATTAACTTTCTGGGCAAGGAGAAAAGTCAGTTTTAAGGCACTTAGGAAAGAAAATGGCTTGACATTGGAAGCACAATTGCTACTTGAGAGGATTAGAAGTTGGACAATGTCCTGTCCGCCGAGACGAGGGATCAAATCAAGCTCCAAGAGATCCTCGTGGAGAGGAATTGTCGCAATAGAAGCCGTTCCAGTTGCAAAATCCGGAATGATTCGCAGTCTTGAGCGTTCTCTCCAAGAAGCTTCCACGCTGCTATCTGAGGCACAGCAGCGGATACGCCACGAAGTATCCGATGGCTGAACCAGCAATCACGCCCAGGAAAATCCACGTGTTGTAAGTCATGACGGCCAGCATCACCAGGTAGCCTAAAAACACCTGTACCATGTGGAGTAAGGTCTCGGCTAGGTGCCACGAGAGACGCCTTTGGAAAGAAGAAAACAAGGTGTCTTCAGCAAGCGAGTAAACAGATTTTTTAAAAAATGTTCTGCTCTCTAGCTTCCCTCTGTCCTCCTTCTATTCCTCCCGAAGGCAAACTTAAGAAGGGTGTTTAACTTAATGAGGTTCCTTGTGTAGGGTTTCTGCCAACTAGGCCTTTTAGAACCTCGATTATAGAACAATACGGTAGGAAGGGGACCACGGAGGTCTTCTAGTCCAACCCCCACTGGAGCAGGACATTTCTGGAAACAGAAAAGAGAAGAGAACAAGAGAAAAAAGAGAATAGAAATATAGTATAGAAGAACAGAATAGAATAGAGTGAGCAAGCTCAACCGAGCTAATGGTTACATCAACTCGTTAAATCTTTTCTTTGCTGGCGTTGGCTCCATTAACACAAAGGGGCTTTGATCACCAAAGACTTGAAAGATGGAAGATGCTTAAAAAGCTGTTTGGTGTGACTGTGATCCAGCTTGTACACCTATCCTGGACCAAACGTGGAACACGGGAGTGGCAGCTGCTGTAGGTGCTTACCTGGGGTTCAGCTAAAGCAGGGGTAGGCAACCTTGGCTCTTTTAAGACTCGTGGACTTCAACTCCCAGAATTCCTGAGCCAGCCATGCTGAGGGGAAAGGGAGAAGTTTCCAAGCTGAGCCGTGCTGGCTCAGGAATTCTGGGAGTTGAAGTCCATGAGTCATAAAAGAACCAAGGTTGCCTACTCCTGACCTAAAGGAAATAATGGGACTTCCAACGGGCAGGGCTGAAGGACCATTGTTTCCAGTGGATCTTTTCTAAATAGGGGGAATAATTATAGCTCAGGGTGGAAATGAGGGGTCCTTGGTGCTCTCTGAGCTTGGTCATTTTCTTGAAGACATTTCATTAGCAAGCTAGGTAACTTCATCAGCACTAGAAAAGAGTGGGATCCCCACTCCCTTCTAGCACTGATGATGTTACCTATTGGAGTCTTGAAAGGTCTGCAAGAAAACCACCAAGCTCAGAGAGCACCAAGGACCCCACAGCTTTTTTCCTCCTCCTCCTCCTCCTCCTCCTCCTCC
>NW_015389751.1:8432-21277 GCF_001527695.2 Protobothrops mucrosquamatus | reverse complement strand
AGTCCAGTTGCCTCCTGAAAAAGCACCTTTGGCTTTGCTAGCATCATGGACGTCTTCAATGAACTTGCACGCATGACCTGGCCAAAGTAAATCAGAGGTAGCTGTGTGATTTGAGTTTCTAATGATAGGTCTGGGTTTACACAATTCAACACCTGGTTGTTCCGGCTACCCAGGGTGCGCACAATAATTTATGCCGGCACCACAATTCAAAGGCGTCAATTCTTAGACCAAAATACTAGAGGTGCCACTGGGTGAACTTAAGAGACAAGCTTGCAAGACGCAAGGAGACCTATCCCGAGCGAAGGGGGCACAGCCCCAGCTAGCTAACATGGGCACTGGGAGTTATAGTTCAGCAAAATCCAGCAGGCTTTTGATGCTTGTCTCTTCGGCAGGCCCATCTGTGTGCAGCAAAGACGTGAGTATGACAAAACAGCCACCTTCAGCTTTTGTTTGCTTGGGAGCGAAGGGTACAATTAAGGCAGGGAATTGAGTTTCTTCCCAGGGTTGAACAACTTGGCTTCGCTCCCCAGATTTTCTCCTTCTCTTCTGACTCCTGGGGGGGGGGGGGAAACAAAAGTGCTTTTCACCACCTTCTTCCTGCTGAGAAATGCTGCCTTGTCAGGCCAGACTTGAGTAATGAAATCGTTGTCTCCGTTCATCTTGATGCCTTAATCAAGAGCCACGGTTCTTCCTCGTTTCTTGATCAACCAGCCTCACCAGATCAGATCTTGCCAAAGCCAACAAGATCAGGGATGGGACCGTCCTATTTACCAAAGCTCGCCTTCTTTATTTTGGAACCGGTCTGCCAGGACTCCTGAGCAGAAATTGATCGAGGCCCCTTACGCCGATCCGAGGTTCTAGACTTCTAGACAAGAGAACCCGCAAGATCAGGATGGGAAGCTGGTCTGGCTGCACGCGCGCGCATCAGCTGCCAGCAGCGTCTTTCCCAAGAGCTGGATTTAAGTTGCACGATCAGGTTAGGAAAGAAAAGTTAGAGATAAGGGCTTCTGCTAGGCTTTTCATTTGGAAAGCCCCCCCCCCTCCCCGCATGCCAAGGAGAAATAAAATGGAGACGGGGGTGGTTAGTGAGCATTCTAGAGCATTAGAAAATGGTGGCAAATATCTGGAGCTCGGGTGTAGGATGAGGGCTCATGCCCCGAGCTTGTGGATTGGTTTCCGAACGTTTTCGTCAACAGGCTAGGTAACATCTTCAGTGGCATCTCTCCAATTTGCTTCCGTGACGGTGCAGACCTAGCTGGTACGCTTGGCAAATCATAACAGGATAGCAGAGTTGGAAGGGACCTTGTAGATCTTCTAGTCTAACCCCCCTAATCAAGCAGGAGACCCTATACCAATTCAGACAAAGAAATGGCTGTCCAGTCTCTTTTTAAAAGCCACCAGTGATGGAGCACCCACAACCTCCGAAGGCAAGCTGTTCCACTGGTTAATTGTTCTCACTGTTGGGAAAATTCTCCTTAGTTCTAGGTTGCTTCTCTCCTTGATTGGTTTCCATCCATTGTTCTCTGTCTGGCCTTCAGGTGCTTTGGAGAATATGTTGACCCCCCTATTCTTCGTGGCAGCCCTTCAAATATTGAAACACTGCTATCACATTGCCCCTAGTTCTTCCTTTCACTGGACTAGACCTACCCAATTCCTGCATGTCATGTTTGTTTCTGGTTTGCCCTGTGGCTTATTTGATAACCTAGCTATAGTTGTGAAAGTGGGACCTTAAAAAGCAAGAGCCGAAGAAAATCAATTTCCGAAGAAGCTCCTTGGATGAGAAGCGAAACATCTTCAAAAGAAAATAAGAAAATCCAGTTCCTCCTGTAAAAAAAACACCGTTGGGATAACATCGCCGGCGTACTTAAGCAAATTCTTGCAGTATAAACATGGCTGTTCTCCTTCCGTGTTGCATTTGCAACACTTAAGACTCTTCAAAAAAAAAAACCACAACCCTCTTAGAATTCCGCAGAGAACAGTTGAATTGTGTTCAAAGCAGTTGCTATGAATCTTGCAGCTAGCCTGGGTCCTTCAAGTTCATTTTTTTTGGGTTCTGGGAAAACACTCTCAAGTCGAGTGTTTGAAGGAAATCTGAGATGTCAGTAGGGCAATTATCCCTAACTGCCCTTCCCCCGTGGCTAAAGCTCAGATTTCGTACAATCAGTCCAGGCTAAAAGACCTCTCTTTTTTTGGGTTGGGCAGCTCCTGTTTTCCTTAGATAAGTTCGTTTGCTCACCTCCGGCGCTGTGGACATCCCAGAAGTCAAACAGGAGAATCACTTTGTCTGAGAAAAAGAAATGCATCTGTAGGGAAAGTGGAGGCGAAAGAAAACACAACAAAATGTTAATATCTGCACGTCTTTGGTGGCTAGACCTTAGTTAATTCCAATTGACTTGCTGCTGTTAGATCTCGACTGTAAAACCCCACTGTCCACTAGATGTCAGCAAAGGTATCCAGAAAACGTTCTTTGAGGCCATCTAGTGGTGCTCCACGTTGTTTCAGCCTGAATCTGATAGCTCTAACCATTCAAGGGACGTAGAGACCATGTAGGTCTCCAATCCAACTCCTGACCCAAGGCAACAGTCCTTACACTTTTGTGGACAAATGGAGGTCCAATCTTTCCTGGAAAACCTCCCGTGATGGAACACCCACAACTTCTTGAAGCAACCTGTTCCACTGGTTAATCGTTCCCACTATCAGGAAGTTCTTCCTTGGCTGCAGGTTGTATGCTGAGCTTCCATCCATTGCTTCTTGTCCAACCCTTGGATTACAGATTACAGATTACAGTAAATCAATGTCTTGTTCCCAGTGGCAGCCCTTCAAGTATTGGAAGACAGCTATCATGTCCTCCCCCCCCAAAAAAATTCTTCTCTTCATTAGGCTAAAGCTAACTAAACATAGCCCGACTTGTCCACCACTCCTGTTGTCTAGCTGTGACGTTTCCCATAATTTCATTTTACCTTTGCACTTCTTTGAGATAAGTGGACCCATTTCCAAACAAAACTCTGGGCTATAGGTGAGAGAGAGGGGGGGAGGAGAGGGAAAGAGGGAGAGGAAGAGGGAGAGAGAGAGAGATAGGAAGATAGATAGGAAGATAGATAGAGATAAGGATAGGGAGAGAAACAGAGAGAGAGGGGGGAGGGAGAGTAGATAGATAGATAGATAGATAGATAGATAGATAGATAGATAGATAGATAGATAGATAGATAGATAGATAGATGATAGATAGATAGATAGATAGATAGATAGATGATAGATGATAGATGATAGATAGATAGATGATAGATAGATAGATAAATAGATAGATGATAGATAGATTGATAGATTGATAGATGATAGATAGATAGATAGATAGATAGATAGATAGATAGATAGATAGATAGATAGATAGGGATGGATGGATGGATGGATGGATGGATGGATAGGGGGACAGAGAGAGAGAGATGGAGGGAGGGAGGGCGAGAGAGACAGGCAGGCAGGCTCATTGGACTTCATATACAGTAATTAAAAAAAGATTCGTAGTGGAGGCAAATTTACAATTTGTTTTTTTTTGGGGGGGGGGGGGAAGGAATACAGTCTGAACAGGATAAAACCAGATGGAATGGAATGGCTAATAGGCAACTGGAGGCAGATTACCGTCCCTGTTTAATCTCTCGCCATGCTGGTTAGTATGAAACAATAGGCTGACTCTGTATGTGGTAATTATTCATCATGTGAGCTTTTTCTATGTGTGGGTAACCCATGATTATCTGTCATCTTACTCTTCCTAACTAAGGCCTCCGCTTTTCCTTCCCATCGGGCTTTTAAAAGCCGTTTGCAAATACAGCTGGTCTTTCTGCAAAGCATTTAAAACCTCCCGGAATCTGGAGTCCTCAGTTTGTACCTTTTTGACTGGAGCCAAATTCCACCCTCCCTAAGAAAAGGCGATTACAAATTGTTGTGGTGAATCACAACAAACAATAAGAAAACCAACCAGTCACTGGGGACAGAGGTGGGACCAAAGTTAGGGTAGAGACAACGTTGGCGTCTCATCCAAAAGGATTCCCACAACAATTCTTCCCACTTTTCCTTTCCCACTCCCAAAATCTCCACATTTGCAGCTTGATCCTTTTGGAAGGGAACTCACAACAGTGCAATATTGCTAGGGGGCTGGACTAGAAGACCTCCAAGGTCCCTTCCAGCTCTATTCTATTCTATTCTATTCTATTCTATTCTATTCTATTCTATTCTATTCTTTCATTCTCTATTCTATTTTATTCCATATTCTATTCTATTCTATTCTATTCTATTCTATTCTATTCTAATGTACTCTACTCTACTCTATTCTATTATTTCTATTCATTTATTTCTATTCTATTCTATTCTATTCTATTCTATTCTATTCTATTCTATTCTATTCTATTCCTGTTCCTATTCCTATTCCTATTCCTATTCTATAATGGGGCACAACTCATTTAAGAAATGTCTCATTTAGCAACGGAAATGTTGGGCTCTGTTGAGGTCATAACTGAGCCTCTCCATGCTCAGTTTTTTCTTGGCTGAGGCTCTTCCATGCCCTGATCTGAGAAAGCATTCGGAGGCCTCTTCTCCCAATCTTGGCACTCGTGCTTCTTGTTACCTGGAGTTTGCCAAGGTTTGGGCTGGTGTCTAGGCGGGACTGGATTTGCCTAGGTGTGGTAAGAGTGAACACAAGTGGAGGAGGGAAAAAAACAACACCCACACCGCCCAAAAACAACAACAGCAGACGGTTTCTCAATCTGCAAGGGAGATTTCTGTGGCAACTCTCAAATCAGCCGGCTCTTTGTGTAACGACTCCAATGGAAACTGTGGGAGGAAGTTTAAGAAGAGGGGTTCTCCCACACATGTAAATTCCAAAACTAGAAGGAAGGTAACACACATACACAGAGAGAAATACACACACAGAAACAATCCCGCTTGGATACATTGTGTTTTTGAGGGGTCCTTGTTGCTCTCTGCTCTTGGTTGTTTTCTTGCAGACGTTTTCATGACCCAACTAGGTAACATCATCAGCCACCCAACCAAAGAACCACCAAGACCACCACTCCCACATACTCTTAACTGGAATATAAATTGAGAGCGAATCCCACTTCCTATTAGCACTGGTGAAGATACCTAGTTGGGTCACGAAACGTCTGCAAGGAAACAACCCAGCTCAGAGAGCACCAAGGATCCCACTGTTCTCCTCCTCCTCCTCCTCCTCCTCTCCACAAACCCCACTTCCCTCTAACACTGATGATGTTCCCTAGTTGGGTCACGAAACATCTGCAAGAAAATAACCCAGCTCAGAGATCCCCAAGGACCCCCACAGTTCAATCCTGAGGCTACAGACATTCTCCTTTATAGATTGTGTTTTTACGCGACGTGAATTTATGAAAGCAGTTCTGGAGAAGCAAAATATAGACTGTTTAAGCCCAGCGCCCTAGAAAACCCAGGTTGAGAGTCTAGAACCCAGTTGGTCAAGCAGATGTTTCCTGGAAGTTCTCCAACCAAATTATAAAACCATCCCTGTCCCTGAATGTGGTTTCTCCTGCCCTCCCCCCAATCAAGGATAGACCTCCCACTCAAAATGGCTCTTCCACCACCTATTTTTGCTAATAGTCTCTTTTCAGCTTGCCCTGATTTCTATTCCAGCATTCCCCAACCTTTCCAGCAGCTTTGTGGACCCCCAGCGGTGGGGGGAGAAAGGATAGCACACATACCCACTGCTCACACAAATGGAACTTCGCACATTCGCCCGCTGCTCACGTAAGTGTAGCTGTGCGCGCACGCTCACCTGCCACGTCCGCAGCCCGCTTCTGAACGGGCCATAGCCCGGGGGATTGGAGACCCCTGTTCTATTCCCTTTCGCACCTTCCCCCCCCCCGTCCCAAACCAAATAACACAACTGCACTTGGGACAGGGAGTTCCTGGCAGGACAGTCTCTAAGCCCTCAGAAAACCAAGCAAGCAGTGGGTTAGCGTTAGTCCTCAGTTTCCCCCTTCTGATGTCACAACTGAGCAAGGAAAGAGGAACATGGTGTGTAAATTGGCCTCCAGAAGTTTTTGCAATGTTTTTCTCCTACTCGAGAACCTTAGACGTGGGTGTCAGGTTCAAAAATATCAGCACTGGTTGACATTATGGGAGAACAGCTGTTTTAGCGATGGCTCAAAGCTTCAGGAATCTAGTAGCCGTTTTTTCCAACTTTCTGTTAAGGATATCGGCTTTCGTCAAGACCAAGCTCTCCCAAATTTTGTCTTTTAATAAAGAAAGTTGGTTGGAAAAGGCGCTACCAGATTCCGGATTTTCCCCCCCTCCCCAGTCTAATATCTGAACTCACTGAATCTTAACTCGAAGAAGTTGTGTAGGTTTCCATTTTTACCAGTCCCACAGTTGGTTGACCAAGCTATTTGTTTTAATCACATCTCGATTGCCTTTCTGGTTTATATTCCTTTTGGCCCTTTGGGTTACATTTTATATCTTGCTTTGTTAATGAAGTAGCTGCATAACAAACATTTAAAAAAAAAAACAACACAACTTAAAGTGATCAAGAAGAACTTTGAAACTGACCCAACCATCCTGGATGTATATAATCAACTCTTTTTGTAACAGGGTTGTGTTTTTTTTTATGACAAAGTAGCAGCTAAGCAAAACATTTATCTTAGCAAAGAACCCACAGATCAAAATAAAAGACAGGCACTGGACAGGGAGACTGAGAAAGGGTTTCAATCAATGGGCGAGTCCCTATTTTGCTACATAATTGGGAGAAGTTATACAAAGAGATCGACTGATTCATAGTCGATCCAGTCTCTCCCCCCCCCTCCCGTTTTTTTTTTAAAAATAGCAGAGATGACATTTCTGATCGTCAAGGTTTTTGATGGGGAAGCCACGGGTTTAATGTTGTTGTGGATTGCCAGAAAGACGGAGCAGAAAAAGCCAAATTGAAAATAGACTTACCGGCATCATTGTGATGTCTTTTCTTTTTTTTCCCCTCCACTTCTTTTCGCTGCTTTTGTGTTTTTTTTCCCCCTTTTCCAGTAGAAAAAGCAGTACACAAAGCCAAGGCGAGTCAACGCGATCCTTAAAAGTCTTTGGCTTGGTTTCTGTTCGCCCCAGCTCTGCAGGTTCCGCCTTTGGCGAGAGTCACCAATCTGGGGTTAATGAAAATAAAGCCAAGAGATATGCCTGCAACCGAGAGGCTTCTGCAAGCTAATTACGCGAGCGGGAGGCGCAAGGCATGCTGGGGACTGTAGTTCCTGCCTCTGGATTTCGCCCCGCCCCGACTAGATTTAATCTTAAACCAACAGCGCGTCTTTGCTGCGCGCTGGGCATGAGTAAATCTCCATCCATCTTGAATGGATCTTGAATCTGCTGGGTCTCGTGGATCTTGAAACCCGAGCTACTGTCCCCACGGGCTGCAATGTCCCATGATCCGTGGCTTCCCAACCAGAATTGGGACTTGTAGTCCGTTAAGCAGCTTGCAGGGCAGATGTAGTCAAGATCCCTTCTCAAGTAAGCAGGGTGTGAGTTAACTTTCGGCCCGATTGGTGCCTTCTGGGGGGAAAAATAAATAAATACACGCGTGTTGGGAGATGCTTCTCTTTAGCAATGGACAGATCAAGAGTCATCGCATCAAATCAAAACGGAGCCCAACCTGCTGCAGAGATCTGCAGGATTTTTTTTTCTCCTTCTTTCCGGTGAAAAGTCTTCGTGGGATCTTCTTTTTGGCACTGGGTGCAAATGGCTAGACCTGGTTTTTAGACTCATAGGGCTGGGAAAAGAACCTCTCCAGAGTTCGAATGCCTGCCCAAAGCAGGAGTCCTCGTTGCATCCCGGATAAAGGGTTGTCCGATTCCCAAAGGTGCTTTTTCAGGAGGCAACTGGACTTCCTTCTTTGAAGACGAGAGCTGAAGAAGCTTCTTGGAAGAGAAGCGAAACGCCTTCCAAGAAAAACAAGAGAGTCCAGGGGCCTGGTGGAAAAAAAAGCCTCTCCATAGACAGGGTTATCCAATCTTTTCTTTCACACATCCGGCGATGGGACCTCTACAGCTTTTGGATGCAACCTCTTTGATTCTTGAATCGTTCTCACTGTCAGGAAATTCCTCCTCCTTTCCGGATTGGCTCTTTCTCTGACAAGCTTCCACCCGTTGCTTCTTGTCCTGCCCTCTGGTGCTTTGGAGAATAAGTCGAATATGACAGCCCCTCAAGTACCAGAAGACAGTTATCATATCAGCCCTAATCCTTCTCTCCTCTTCTCTTCTCTTCTCTTCTCTTCTCTTCTCTTCTCTTCTCTTCTCTTCTCTTCTCTTCTCTTCTCTTCTCTTCTCTTCTCCTCTCCTCTCCTCTCCTCTTCTCTTCTCTTCTCTTCTCCTTCCTTCCATCTATCTGATCTGATCTGATCTGATCTGATCTGACCTGACCTTATCATCTTTCCTCCCTCCCTCTCTTTCTTCTTTTCTTCTCCTTCCTTCCCTCCTCCCCTCACTCCTTCCCTTTCTCTTCTCTTCCATTTTTTCCCTTCTCTCTTCTCTTCTCTTCTCTTCTCTTCTCCTTCCTTCCATCTTATCTTATCTTATCTGATCTGATCTGACCTGACCTTATCATCTTTCCTCCCTCCCTCTCTTTCTTCTACTCTTCTCCTTCCTTCCTTCCCTCACTCCTTCCCTCTCTCTCTTCTCTTCTCTTCTCTTCTCTTCTCTTCTCTTCTCTTCTCTTCTCTTCTCTCCTTCCTTCCACCTAATCTAATCTTATCTTATCTGACCTGACCTTATCATCTTTCCTCCCTCCCTCTCTTTCTTCTTCTCTTCTCCTTCCTTCCCTCACTCCTTCCCTCCCTCTTCTCTTCTCTTCTCTTACACATGCCTTAACTTATTTTATTTTTAAATTTACTTTCCATCTAATCTGGTGTCTCCAGGCATTTTACTGGAGCTACAGATCCCCTGCCCCAGCCTGCCTTGCAAACTGGATGTTTTCTTATGCAGACCTCCCCTAAGGAGAAGACCACGCCTGTATGGAAGGGCTTTCCAAATACTTGCACTTGAAGTCTTTCCGTTGGATCTTTTGACAGATGTTTCCGCCCACAGCCTGGACTGTTGGTTTACATTTCCTGCCTTCCCTGCTTGCAGCTTTTGCTTTTGATTTCACAGAACTCTTTTCCACCACTGTCCAAACTTTGCGGGGTGGTCTTTCAAAGGGATCTGACTTTAGAAATGATCTATGAATTACCTTTATTGATGAAAAGTTATCATTATCTCATGCCTAGCATCAACAGAATAAACCGAATAACAGAGATAGATAGATAGATAGATAGATAGATGATAGATAGATAGATAGATAGATAGATAGATAGATAACCTTTATTGCCATTTTTTTACTGTGAGCACAATGGCAAGTTGGAAGGAACCTTGGAAATTTTTTACTCCAATCCTCTTGCTCAAGCAAGAGACCCTATGCCATTTCAGACAAACGGCTGTCCAATCTCTTCTGGAAAACCTCCAGTGATGGAGCATCCACAACTTCTGGAGGCAAGCCGTTCCACTGGTTAATTGTTAATTGTACTCCATTTTCTATTTCATTTCTATTCTATTCTATTCTATTCCTTATTTCTATTCTATTCTATTCTATTCTTTTCCATTTTCCATTTCCATTTCTATTTCTATTTCTATTCCATTTTCCATTTCTATTTTCTATTCTATTCTATTCTATTCTTCTATTTCTATTTACTATCTCATTCTATTCTATTCTATTCTATTCTTCTATTTCTATTTTCTATTCTATTCTATTCCATTCCATTTTTCATTTCTATTCTATTCTATTTTCCATCTCATTCTATTCTATTCTATTCTATTCTATTCTATTCTATTCTATTCTACTCTATTCTTCTATTTCTATTTACTATCTCATTCTATTCTATTCTATTCTATTCTATTCTATTCTATTCTTCTATTTCTATTTACTATCTCATTCTATTCTATTCTATTCTATTCTATTCTATTCTTCTATTTCTATTTCTATTTCTATTTACTATCTCATTCTATTCTATTCTATTCTATTCCATTTTCCATTTCCATTTCCATTTCTATTTCTAATTCTATTCTTTTCTAATTCTATTATTCTATTCTATTCTATTCTATTCTATTCTATTCTATTCCATTTTCTATTCTATTCTATTCTATTCTTCCCCCCCCCCCCCGCTTTCCACCTCCATCTCCGCCCTTTAACGGCGCGGGCCATCCGCAGCGGATGCTGCACGGGGCGGGGGGAGCTCTCCGATTGGCCCTCCCGTCCGTGACGCGACCTCGGCACCACCGACTCTCCTGCCTCAGCATCACAATCCGGCCACGCCCTGCGTGGACCGCCTCCCCATCCACCCGCGGGGGTTGCAGTCAGCTGAGCTTCCAGCCCCGCCGCGCAAGGACTCTTCTCCTCCTCCTCCTTCTTCTCCTCCTGCGCGTTATCATTTCCAGCAAAGCGGAACAGGCGAAGCCGGGAAAGGAAGAAAGAGAGAAAGAAAGAAAGAAAGAGAGAGAGAGAGAAAGGGGGAGAAAAGGAGGGGGCGTCCCGTGGCCCCCCCACCCAGCCCAGCCACCCCCCCCCACCCAAACTAAAGAGGAGCCACCAGAGACCACCATGGCACCGGCCGGCTTAAAAGCGGTGGTGGGAGAAAGTAAGACGACCCCCCCCTTTTTTTTCCTTCCCCCCCTCCACGTCTTTGAGATTGCATGAGGCNTGTTCAGGGGCCTGCCTGGGGATGGGGGTGGGGGGCCTGGTTAAAGCTTCGGTTGCAACCCCCCCTCCTCTCCCTTCCAGACGTGCGAGCTGACGACCCAAAGCTTTGGAAGCTTGCTATTGTTTTAAAGGCGCCCCTGCAGAAGATTTGCGCGGCGTTTTTAGTGCTTTTATTATTATTATTATTATTATTATCATTATTTTGCGCTGGAAAAAAAATATCTGCCTGGATTTGACGTGGGGGGGGGGAGAAGGATGGAAAGAGAAAGCGTAGGAGGAGGCTGGTAGGGAGAAAAGGAATGGACGAATGTGGCTGGGGAGGGAGAGACGTTGGGCTTGTAGCAGCCATTGACGGTACCAAAAAAAAGGGGGGGGGGCGAGGGAGAGACAGCGGATTCGAGCAAATCGAGGCCTTTTTTTTTCTTTTTTTCCCCTTGCGAAGCTGAATCCTGCTGCTGTGGGTTTTTTTTCCCCTTGCAGGGGGAGAAAGAAGTGATGGGCTAGTAATATTTTGCTTTTTTTTTTTCCAGCCTTGTCTGCCCTGTTTTTAAACGGGAGGGGAAGAGTAGCCAGCGGAGTAGAAGGATCCATCCCTTAGCTCGGTGAATTTCGAATGCAATGTGTATTTTATCCTTCAAGGATGAACAGGGGAGGGGTGAGAAATTTTGTAAGGGGGGCATCCCCGGATTTCTTCAGCTTTAGGAGACAAGGTGAATTGCTGGATGCTCAAATATATATATATATATATATATTTGCAGAACGAGCATGCAGGGCAAGATCACTTGGCTGCTGGTTTTTAAAAAAAGACCCCTGGGTTTTTATTTTTATTTTTATGTTGTATCTCTCCCTCTCTCTCCCCCTGTCACATTTTTCTGTCCCCCAGTTCAACAAGGGACAAAAATATCTGGTAAACAGATCAGAGTGTAAATCTTGCAGCAATTGTGCAAAACATTTGGGGGGGCTTTAGTAATGAAGAGGTAGCAAAGATGCAAAATATCTTTTTTTTTTTGTCTTTTTCTCCCATCTATTCTAGCCTTTTTTTAAAAAAAGAAAAAAAATAGTATTCTTAGGAGGACGACATTGCCTTTAATTTTTTTTTGGGGGGGGATACTAACTCTTGAAGCAATTCCTTTGAACGGTTTGCAGAGTCTCAATGTTCCCCCACTTCTTTCATTGTATACCCCCCCTCAAAAATTAATTTCTCTGTATGCAGTGGCTCTGATTTTTTATTTTATTTTTTAAAAATGCACACGGTCCATCAAGGCTGTTTATCGCTCCCATTTAGTTCTGGGATTTGGCCACTGCATTTTAAAAGCAGATCTGAGGGACGACGATGCACTGAGGTCCTTTCCCCCCACCCCTGTAAAGCCAGAATGCTGACATGCTTTTTTTTTTAAAAAAAAAACAAAAATCAGCAATGTGCCAGGAAAATCGGAGTCTTTTGCAAAATGTGAGCTTGTGCAGAGGGACCAACTCATGCTTTTTATAGGCTTGCCTTTACATGGAATGTTCTAGCTGAGCTTGCTTAAAATCCTTTGAACTGTCTTCAGCAATTGTAGCTAAGCCAATTTTTTTTTTCCTAAGAGGATTGACCAGAGTGAATCCTGCATAATTGCCTTGCAGGTTGTTGGGTGTATGTGTGTGTGTGTGCGTGCATGTCGTAGTATCCAGAGGCATCTTCCATGTTGTTGACCTGGCCTTAAATGCTGCAGTCAGAGACAGTTGGGCTCAAATGGGGGTGCAGTGCTGAGACTTGGCAGGGATTGGAGGTGGGGCTGGTGGAACGGGTGACGATGGCTGGAAAACCTCCTTACAATTCGTAGCATCCCACTGCATCACGACTCCGGAGTGCTACACGGCCTCTCCGTGTCACTCTTAGGTGGTTTTTGTATGTTTTGTAAAATCCAAGGGACCTGGTCGGCAGTCACTCAGACAGGTCCCCCTCCCACGTTCCTGCTGCAGGAGCTATGTACGGGGGAGGTGGGATTTAAAATAAAAATAAAAATAAAAATGAGGAATTGTTTGGCCTTACTGAAGAGTCTTCTGTAAGCGAGGGGAGAAAGGAAATTCTGTGGGGTCCTAGGTGCTCTCTGAGCTTGGGGGTTTTCTTGTAGACGATT
>NW_015389751.1:3980-7567 GCF_001527695.2 Protobothrops mucrosquamatus | reverse complement strand
GTAACATCATCAATTGCTGGAAGGGAGTGGGGTTTGCATGGGGGGGGCAGGAGGAGGAGGAGGAGGAGGAGGAGGAGGAGGAGGAGGAGGGGAAGAACTGTGGGGACCTTGGTGCTCTCTGAGCTTGGTGGTTTTCTTGCAGACATTTCATTACCAAGGAACATCAGTGGTTAGCTGATCCCAGGGCTAGCACTGATGACATTACCTAGCTGGGTAATGAAATGTCTACAAGAAAACAACCAAGTTCAGAGAGCACCAAGGTCCATACAGTTCTCCTCCCCCCCCCTCCTCCTCCTCCTCCCCACAGACCCCACTCCCTTCTAGCACTAATGATGTTACCTAGCTGGGTAATAAAACGTTTGCAAGAAAAACACCAAGCTCAGAGGACACCAAGGGCCTCATACGTCAACCCTGAGCTGCAACTTTTCTCTACTGTTAATAACATTTTGCCTTGGTGTCTAATAATTGTGGACCTCGGAATATGAACGCCTTGAAAGGATGCGTTGGTTCCACACGTTTGTGAAGCTAGTGCAGAATCCTGAAAGGATGCTTTTCTAGGATGCTCCCTTTCCCTCTTTCTAGAAACTAGTATTTCTCAAACCATATACATCGGTGAAGTGGTAAGCCAGGACATCAGTTAGATTTCCTGCTCCCAAAACTGTGGTTCTCTTTTCTCTCTTTCTTGAACGGTTCATTGGCATTTTTCGGTTTGTGTGCATCAACGTGAGACTTGGATTCAAGTCAAGTTGGGGGGAAAAAATAAATAATAATAATTTTAAAAAAGCCAAACCAAACTAGCATGATGTGAGAAAGCATTTTGACCGGTTACCGTGGCTACCACTTTTCATTAGAACTTTTCTCAGAAGATTAATCCATGGATGCAAGATGGGGAGTTGCTTAAAGAGGCAGTGGGTTTTATAAGATGCATTACAGCTAAGCATCTTAATAAAGTTGGAAGGGATCTTGGAGGTCATCTAGTCCAAGCTCCTGCTCAGGCAGGAAACCCTATACCATTTTGGGCAAATGGCTGTCCAGTCTCTTCTTAAAAACTTAAAAACTTCCAGTGTTGGAGCATTCAGCTAAAGATTGTTTCTTAAGGATGAGTTCTTATCCTAACAGATTATGGGACACCTTTTCTTTTATTTTTCTATTCACTTGTTCGTCACAGCAAAGATTTTGCCCGAATGAAGCTTTACCAGCTGTGTATCTACCTCTCACAAATGTTGTGCAGGGTCTCCTGCTTGAGCAGGGGGCTGGACTAGAAGACCTCTGATGTCTCTTCCAGCTCTAGCCTGACTGATTGAACTACTCAGGGAGAGAAGCAAATCTGGAATTCAGGAGAAAGTTCCTAAGAGTGAGAACAATTAACCAGTGGAACTCCTTGCCTCCAGAAGTGGTGGGTGCTCCATCACTGGAGGCTTTGAAGAAGAGACTGGGCAGCCATTTCTCTGGAATGGTCTAGGGTCTCCTGCTTGAGCAGGGAGTTGGACTAGAAGACCTCCAAAGTCCCTTCCAGCTCTATTCTGATTGGTTATTTTTTTTAAAAATAAATAAATAAATCAGTTCTCCTTTGGCCAAAGCAGTTGATTGAAAAACCTCTCTCCACGGAACCGGTCCCTGGTGCCCAAAAGGTTGAGGACCTCTGCTTTAGGAGATCTTTGCTTCTTCCATTCTCCCAAGCTTCATTTACCCGTGTCATTTTCTCAAAAGGTTCTAGTCCCCTTGACCAGCTTAGTTGCCCTCCTGTAAACTGAAGTGGGGCAACGATTCCTTTTAACCCAGGAATCACAATTTGGCAATCTGGGGGCAAGTGTGTGGTGTAGAGTAGGCCCTGCTCTCTGGAATTGATGACATTAATTTTTTCCAAGCTGTGAAGAAACATAGCTGAAAGTTTGTGTTGTGTGGTGACAGGAAACGCCTGCTGTATCTTCTTCCTTCTTTTGTTTGAGAAGCTGTGTGTGTGTGTGTGTGTGTGTGTGTGTGTGTGTGCAAAGAAACAAAGTTTTTTTTAAAAAAAAAACTTGCATTTTCCCATATGAAATAAAAGGGAAGCTTAACCTTTAACAGTACAACGAGAGGGACCTTCTAATCTGGAAACTGAATTTGAATAAATTTCCAGTTTTGCAATCAGACCTACGCAAACAGCAACAGGGTTGTGAATTGTGAGGAATCCATTGCAGTCCAGGGGTTTTGTATGGGGTGTTTTTAGAACAGGCCTGTTATTTAATTTGATTTTAGCACAGAAACTATTTATTTATTATTGTGGTTTTTAGTATCGCCTGTTCACCGCCCTGAGTCCCGTAAGGGAGATAGGGCGGTATATAAATTTAATAAATAAATAAATAAATTGTGATCAGATTCAAGACGCTTTGTTTAGCCGCAGTCCATGCTATGATTAAACTTCCTTTTGCAATGGATCTGGTGCCAACTCATCCTAGATTCATTCTTTTCCTAATTCCCCTCTTTTGATTGATTGATTTTTTTATTTTTGGCAGAGATTATGGCTGATGTCATCAAGAAAGTCAAAAAGAAGGGAGAATGGAAGGTGAGTTCAACATAAATAAAGGGCTTTTTCTTACCTAAACTGTTTTATTCCTGTATTCCGCTGCCGTTTGAACGGGTTTCTGATTTTAGCCGATATTCTGAGTTTGCGCAACACTCAGTCAGATGCACACAAATATCACCAAAGTACTCTTCACTCAGCTTAACACCATGTGTGAATGCTGCCTCTAGATCTGAATTTTACTTGATTAAATGGGTTGTATGAGCATGTCTAACTCAGCACCCATTTCAACCTACCACCCTAGATTAGATAAGTGTGACATCTACATTCAACAAATGCATTATTTGAAAAACTTCTCACATATCAAGATTTGATGCAGGACTTGGCCTCCCACTGACCATAAAGCCAGACCTAAGATCCTCAAGTTTCTAATATTTAAGGCCAAAATGTTTTGCAAACCAATTTCGGACTGTTATCAGGACAAAATGAGTTCTGTGATCCTATCTCCTCCCTTGAAGAAAAGTGGTCAATATTTCGAGTGGTTTGTTTAAGAGAACTAAGTTTTTTTTTCCCAGAAAAAAGAAAAGTATTTAGATGCAAAAATATCTGGATACTTATTTGGGTCCAGTCGTGTGGGGAAATTCACTGGAGAAAGCCATGATGCTGGGAAGAGTTAGCGGTAAAAGGAAATCAGGCCATCAAAGAACATGGTAGCTGGATGTCTTCAAAGCTGACACTAATCAGAGCATTGAACAACTCAAAGAAGTAGGGCAAAATTGGAAGATGGGGAGAGATCTTGCCCAAAGAATCGCCAAGAGTTGGACACAACTGAAGACACATCTGAATGGATAACCACCTTCTCTTTCTCCTCTTCCTCCTCCTTCTCGTTGTCTATCTCCTTCTCCTTGTCTATCTACTTCTCCTTCTTGTCCTCCTTATCTATCTTCTCCTTCTCCTCCTCTTTCCCCTCCTCCCCTTCTCCTCCTTCTCCTCCTCCTCTTCTTCTTCTTCTTCTTCTTCTTCTTCTTCTTCTTCTTCTTCTTCTTCTTCTTCTTCTTCTTCTTCTTCTTCTTCTTCTTCTTCT
>NW_015389751.1:0-3467 GCF_001527695.2 Protobothrops mucrosquamatus | reverse complement strand
CTCCTCCTCCTCCTCCTCCTCCTCCTCCTTGTCTATCTCCTTCTCCTTGTCTATCTACTTCTCCTTCTTGTCCTCCTTATCTATCTTCTCCTCCGTCTCCTTCTCCTTCTTCATCATCCGGATACATAGGGATCCACTTGTTTTTCTGAGCCAGTGGGGGCAGAGGGTCTTCTCTCAGTTAGGTTTAATGCCTAGAGCCAGTTCAGACCCTTGGGAGTGACATCTCCCTTCTCTGTGTCTTTCACAGGTCCTGGTGGTGGACCAGCTGAGCATGCGTATGCTGTCCTCCTGCTGTAAAATGACAGATATCATGACGGAGGGGATAACGAGTAAGTAGAACCTTTGGGTTGTGCTCACGCAACACACTTCGGGTCCCCAAACCCGTGCCTTCTTTTTGTACGACCTGCAGCGTTTATTTAGAACGAACTTCTGGAGCAAATGTTTGGATGCTCTTGTTCCTCACTACCCCTTGCTGAAATCCTCAAAGGGTTAGGGTTCCTTCGGCCTCCAGGAAGCTAAGAATGGAAAGCCAGCTGGGGAGTAGGAGATCACCTTCAAACGGAATAGATTTCCAGATCTGAATGGAAGTTAAAGCTCCTGAACCTTCCTTCTTTTTAAAAAAAAAAATAACAAAGCAAAACTATACAAGACACAAGAGGGGAAAATGTGCATAAACAATAGCAAGGACAAACATATGCATAAATCGCCCCTCTCCCCCGTTGAGTACTGATAAATATACTTCAACATTAACAATTTTCTCCTCTTGGGGGAAACAGATCTACAATTTATAACCTTTTACAGCTCTCTTTGACCTACCCTCTATCTACAGTTAACAGCCAAACCCAACAGCAGTGCTGAACTTCAAGGCCCTCAGTTAACAATCTTTCACTGTGTTTCACACCCAGAAAGTCCACAAAGGCTTCTAATCTATGGCTTCCTTCTGCTTTCCTCCTGCTCTTTTTCTCCCATGCAATCTCTGCTCGCCTCTATCCAGTTGTGGAGGACATCAATAAACGCCGAGAACCACTGCCCAGCCTGGAGGCTGTGTATCTTATCACTCCATCCGAAAAGGTGGGTTTTCCCCTGAACGTCGTTTCGTGTTAATGGGAGAGCATCTTAGCATGATAATAGACTTGCGACTTGGAGGTCTTCCGGTCCAGCCCCCTGCTCAAATAGGAGACCCTAGACCACCCCAGCCCTGTCTGATTCATTAACAGAATAACAACAGAGCTGGAAGGGACCTTGGAGGTCTTCCAGTCCAACCCCCCTGCTCAAGCAGGAGACCCTAGACCAGGGGTAGGCAACCTTGGCTCTTTTATGACTCGTGGACCTCAACTCCCAGAATTCCTGAGCCAGCCATGCTGAGGGGAAAGGGAGAGGTTTCCAAGCTGAGCCATGGCTGGCTCAGGAATTCTGGGAGTTGAAGTCCACGAGTCATCAAAGAGCCAAGGTTGCCTACCCCTGCCCTAGACCATCCTGGACAAATGGCTACCTAATCTCTTCTTGAAAACCTCCAGTGATGGAGCACCCACCACTTCTGGGGACAAGCCCTCCCACTGCATTAAACATCTTACTGCAGCACACCTGACTGGCATTTGATATACCCTCCCTATTTTCCCTCTTTCCACTGGTTGATAAAATACGGTTTTTATGACTCAAACAGTGCTTTTTCAAAAGGCAACTGGATTTTCTTTGTGGTTTTTTTTTTCTTTGAGAACATTTCACTTCTTATCCCAAGAAGCTTCTGAAGAAGTCATCAAAATGGGAGCAATCAGAACCTTCTTGAAGGAGAAGCTATCTTTTTAAAAGCCTCCAGTGATGGAGCACCCACAACTTCTGGAGGGAAGCTGTTCCACTGATTAACTCTTCTGACTGTTAGGAAATTTCTCCTTAATTGTAGGTTGCTTCTCTCCTGGATTAGTTTGCACCCATTATTTCTTGTTCCACCCCTAGAGCTCTAGAGAATAGGTTGTCTCCCTCTTTTTTGTAACAGCCCCATAAATATTGAAAGGCTGCTATCATGTCACCCCAGCCCTTCGTTAGACTCGACGTACCCAGTTTCTGCAACTATTCCTTGTATGTTTGTATATTGTACATCTTCAACCATTTTTGTGGGGCACTAAGCTATCCAAGGAAAGACAGTAAACCACGGAAACAAGTGAAGTTGACTTATAACAGTCCTTCTTATGGACAATTATTTCTACTATTTCTATCGTATTCCCGTGTCCACTGTAAAACCCCTTTTTGCTCCAGCTCCTATTTTTACTTTGGTAACCCTGAAAATTAATTTAGGCTGACATTCTTGATAAGAAGTAAACTGAATCCACTTCATCTTCTTTCTCAGTCGGTGGAGTCCCTTATTGCTGATTTCAAGGAACCCCCAAACGCCAAGTATCGAGCTGCGCATGTCTTCTTCACGGACTGTAAGTATAGAGTAAACTGGGGTTCCCCCTCTGGGTTGTAAGATGTTTGAAGTTCCACATCATTTTCAGGATCTGCCTTGGGGGCCACACATCAAACTGGGGTTCGTCTGCAATGGAAGCAGCTGCTTTCATGAGATCCCAGCCACGTTCAACTAACTCTGTTTCTAGGTTCCCACAAGCCACTTGTGGATTTATATAACACACGAAGTCAATAAATGAATTCCAAAGTAAGGCTAATAATCCAAGTCAAAAGGAGCACTTCCTGCAAAATCCTAGATTGTGTGAAAGCAGCCCCTGAGCAATCCGGGGTCTTGTGTTGGAAGATCCTGAACTGAACTGTGGATTGATCTAGCTGAGTTTCAAAACCCGGTCGCCCAATGCTTGAACCCTAATCTCTTCTGGAACCATTCTTCTTGCTATCCTTGAAATGGGTGGGATAATATGCAGCTTTCCAGTTTGGGGCAAATTAACCGGTTAGTTTGTCTGGTTTAAACTTGTGGTTGCTGTCTTTTTTCTGTTCCCAGCTTGCCCAGATTCCTTATTCAATGAACTGGTCAAATCCCGGGCAGCAAAAGTCATCAAGACTCTGACGGAGATCAACATTGCTTTCCTGCCGTATGAGTCCCAGGTAAACTGTTGACTGAGCTAGAAGTGAAGATAGACTGTTTAGATATAACTACATTTATATCAGTTCATTCTGTTTCTCCTCTGGGTTGTCACTGTTCTGTCTCATCAGCAGAAGCTTTCTTTGCAAAATGCTCCAAAGTTTTGGAGAAAATGACGATGTTCTTCAGATGCCTTCAGAAGTTGTGAGTGCTCCATCACTGGAAGTTTTTAAGAAGAGATTGGACAACCACTTGTCTGAAATGGTATAGGGACTCCTGCTTGAGCAGGGGGTTGGACTAGAAGACCTCCAAGGTCGCTTCCAACTCTCTTATTCTGTTTTGGGCTTCATTACTTACTGCAAAAGCCATCATCCAAAACACTGGAAGAAAAGCAGAACTTCTACCCATGCACCAGGAAATATTCCATGCACCAGTTAGC
>NW_015389750.1:95315-97233 GCF_001527695.2 Protobothrops mucrosquamatus | reverse complement strand
AAATCAGGCCTCATGGAAAAAGTATTGTGCTATGCTTAATTTTGCAGTTTGCAATTGTACTTTACTTAATATGATTTTGCTAAGCTTGCTTGTTTCAAATATATTTAAGATAAGATAAGATAAGATAAGATAAGATAAGATAAGATAAGATAAGATGAGATGAGATGAGATGAGATGAGATGAGATGAGATGAGATGAGCTAAGGCAAGGCAAGACAAGGCAAGACAAGACAAGACAAGACAAGATTTATTGTCATTTTTTGCTGTGGGCACAACGGCACACATCAAAAATGAAATTTAGTTGTCCGTTCTCAAAGTGAAACACATACATGACACACACCTAAACATACTATATACAACTTATGTATAGACCCACACCCCTACATATACAGTACATAACAAATAAATATTAAACACTATCCATCTCGAATATATAACAGAAGGAGGAAGCTTGCGAGTTCACAAGATTAATGCTGTATGGAATGAAACTATGGCTGAATCTGGGTGTTCTGCTTCAGATATCACTCATGTGATCCAAGGATCCTGCAACTGTTGTAAATGCATGTTGCTCGCCATAATAAAGTTATTTGTATTTGCTATTTGTGCTTGCATGTCACCTGCCAAGGGTGACATATGACAATATGACAATTCACTGTGGCCAACTCACCATGGCCAACTTGCCACAGTCTACCTGCTGTGGGACAACAACCTATCCTACACTGTCTCCTGGAGTTGGCCCAAATTCATGTTCATTAGTTAGTCTAGTAGAGCAGAGGTCTCCAAATGTGGCAACTTTAAGACTTGTGGACTTCAACTTCCAGAATTCCTCAGCATGGCTGTCTGAGGAATTCTGGGAGCTGAAGTCCACAAGTCTTAAAGTTGCCACGTTTGGAGACCCCCGTAGTAGAGCCATAAATACCGGGGAAGAGGAAAGAGCAGATGTGGAGAGGAGATGCTTGCTGGGTGAATAAATCATTAAGCTTGCAAGAAGTCTAATTAGGAAGATGGGAAGCTGCTTTGTGCAAAGACCATGGATCCATCTAAGCAAGTAACATTGGCTGACAATCCTATGGGGTTTCTGGCTGGAATTTTTCCAGCTCCATTGGTGATGCTGAACAGGAACAGGAGTTGGGGAATTCTTCCTGCATTCAGAATTGCAGCCTTGAACTGAATACAAATAGGTCGCTGTGAGGTCCTTGGTGCTCTCTGAGCTTGGTTCTTTTCTTGCAGACACTTCATTACCCAACTAAGTAACATCATCAGTGCTAGAGGGATGACATTATCTAGTTGGGTAATGAAGCATCTGCAGGGAAACACTAAGCTAGGAGAGCACCAACGACCCCAAAGTTTAACCCTGAGCTACAAACATTCTCTTCTATTGGTAAATATGTTGCTGTTGTTGACATGGTTAATAAGACTTACAACAACAAGTTGCTAAATGTCCTTCTCTCTCATAGGGACACTGTTTTTATGAGCTTCCCGTTAGAGGTAAAAACGCCCTTTGATGGGGCAATATTCTCTTTCTTTCTTTCTTTCTTTCTTTCTTTCTTTCTTTCTTTCTTTCTTTCTTTCTTTCTCTCCCTCCCTCCCTCCCTCCCTCTTTCTTTCTTTCTTTCTTTCTTTCTTTTTTCTTTCTCTTTCCTTTTTTCTTTTTCTTCCTTTCTTCCTTCCTTCCTTTCTTTCTTTCTTTCTTTCTTTCTTTCTTTCTTTCTTTCTTTCTTTCCTTCCTTCTTTCTTCCTTCCTTCCTTCCTTCCTTCCTTCCTTTCTCTTTCCTTTTTTCTTTTTCTTCCTTCCTTCCTTCCTTCCTTCCTTCCTCTTTCTTTCTTTCTTTCTTTCTTTCTTTCTTTCTTTCTTTCTTTCTTTCTTTCTTTCTTTTTCTTTCCTTCCTTCTTCCTTCCTTCCTTCCTTCCTTTCTTTC
>NW_015389750.1:90377-94724 GCF_001527695.2 Protobothrops mucrosquamatus | reverse complement strand
TTTCTTTCTTTTTTTCTTTCTTTCTTTCTTTCTTTCTTTCTTTCTTTCTTCTTTCTTTCTTTCTTTCTTTCTTTCTTTCTTTCTTTCTTTCTTTCTTCTTTCTTTCTTTCTTTCTTTTTCTTTCCTTCCTTCCTTCCTTCCTTCCTTCCTTTCTTTCTTCCCCTCTCTCGTTTCTTTTTTCTTTTCTTTTCTTTTCTTTTCTTTTCTTTTTTTCCCCCTTTTCTTCTTTTCTTTCACTCAGCTTTTGATTCCTTCTGCCTCAAAATGGCTTGTTAGCAGAAAAATGGACACGTCGATTCTCAGTTTTCATTTGAGACGTTTTGAAGACCAGAACATGAAAGTCACTCTTTAACATTAAGGAACTTCTGTAGTATTCTGACAAGTCATTTATAAATTTGAAATAACCCAATCAAAGAGGAAAGGTGGCATCTGCTCCCTCTTTAATTCAATTTGCAGCCAAGCTTGCAGGAAGAGTAATTCAAATTTCTCTTTTTCTTTCTTCCTCTTCCCCCCTCTTTTCAGCCATGAATTAATGATTGGGTAAAACACAATGGCATCTCTCTTCCATTCACAGATAAATGTTACTTCTCTTTGATTGAAAAGTGCATGAAACAGGAAAGCAGGAGGATGTGTTAATAAAGCTAGTTAAATTGAAGCGGTTTCCATGGGAAATGATGCCATTTGGGGAGAAACGGGGAGGGTACCTTGTGACATCAAACCATTAAAAGTGAGGCTTCGATCCTTCAGGGTGAAATCTTAGTAAAACATGAAGAAAACTGACATGGAAATAACAACTGACAAATAAAATCAACAGAGAAACTAAATCAGAGGTCTTCAAACTTGGCCCTTTTATGACTTGTGGACTTCAACTCCCAGAATTCCTCAGCCAGCGTGCCTCTCCTCTCATTTGGTGGCTGAAATATTTGAGCTTCAGCTTCAGGATCTGTCCTTCCAAAGGAGAGTCAGGATTGATTTCCTTTAGGATTGACCGATTTGATCTCCTTGCACTCCAAGGGACTCGCCGGAGTCTTCTCCAACACCACAATTCAAAAGCATCTAAACATCTTTGGTTCTCACAGCCATACATTACTACTGGGAAAATCAAAGCTTTGACCATGTGGACCTTCTCCAAACAGTACTTGGAAGAAAATATTAGCAGAAGAGAATCAATGATGCCCCATTTCACACGTGGACTATCTTGATGGTTCTAGCTGACCACCAGAGGAAATAAAATGCTTGGTTTTCTTCTGATTGTTCTCCCAAGAGAGTCCGTGAAGTCCTTCCAAGTATGCAGGAAGTCATGGAGAAACACTAATCTTGACTGTAAAGCCAGTGGTGGGATTCAGCTGGTTTGCACCGGTTCGGCAGAACCGGTAGCTAAATTTTGTTGCATTTGGAGAACCAGCTGGCTTCCAGAAGTCCTCCCAAATGAATGGATGCCACTTCCAGATGTCCGTTCTAGGCCCTGGAGGCCTGGAGGAGGCCTCCCAGGCCTAGAACGGCCCACCAGAAGTGCATGGATGCCACTTCCAGAAGTTTGTTCTAGGCCTCGGAGGCCAGCATCGAATAAGAGAACCGGTTGTTCAGGTATTTGAATTCCACCACTGTGTCGAGCTATCTCCTGAACATTAAATGTCGGGAAATGAAGGAAGGAGAGAACATCAAGGAGAAACATCTGAGCAGCTGGCAAAACATGCAACGGGTTAGGAGGGGCAGCTCAACAGCTTGAAGGCTGTGTCTGGGAGATGATGACAAGTTGGCATTTATTCCTGTCGGCAGTCAGTGGAACATCTGCCTCTCCCTGATGCTTCGAGGGGGTCAGTTATGAGCCATCATCATTTTTTTGTATACGCAGAAGACTCTCCATCTTGAGGAGAGAAAGGTCCTTCTCCTTATGTTTCAGCCTCTTTCCTTAATTAGGCTTAATGGTGTTCTTTCTCAGTCCATCGCTTGCTGGAACAGCTGTCAAGGGAGCAGGGAACTTTTTTTCTCCAGGTTTAATGACACATCAATTAGAGCTGAAGGTAGTATCTGCAAGAGTTGCCCCTTACGAGTAGAGGGTTGGGCTTTCGTGTGATGCAGTTGTCATCGGGGACTGAGGAAAACGTTTGTCCTTTTCTAGAAACTAGAACAAAGGGCAGGAGATACAGCAAGGATGGGAAGAGCACTCTGCTCTACTTGGAAAGAAGTTGACCTTGAGAATGGAACTCAAACAACAGCCCGAGCATCTCATCACTGGAGGTTTTGAAGAAGAGACTGGACAGCCCCTTGTCTGAAATGGTATGGGGTCTCCCGCATGAGCAGGAAGGGTTGGACTAGAACAGTGGTTCTTAACCTTTTTGAATGAATCGCCCCCTTGAGCCAATGAAGAAGTTGTCATTGCCCCTCCCCTAACATAACCTCTTAATAATAATAATAATAATAACTGCTTCCATCCTGCGACAATATCTGTAATACCATCAAACATCCACATCTGCCTATCCCAGGTCCTTGGTAAGGACTCGATAGGTAGACAAAATGCCAAACCCAGTCTGAACATCTGGCTGACTGTGCGATGATCCATAATAATGATGATGATGATGATGATGATGATGATGATGATGATGATAAAGTTGGAAGGGATTTTGGAGGTCATCTAGTCCAACCCCCTGCTCAGGCAGGAAACCCTATACCATTTCGGACAAATGGCTGTCCAGTCGACTGCACTGGAACACTAGAAAAACACACGTGGATGTCGATAAACCTAGTTTCAACAGTTAAGTTGACATTACAGCTGACGTCACAGGGGACAGCCACTCAGCATGCGATGTTTCGAAAGAAGCACTCCCCTCTCCATCACTGCCCATTCTGGCCAATGGCGCGCCACTGTATGGGTAGAGGCTGCTGCCCAACGCGCATGAAGATAAGTGATGCGTATTCACATATGTACGGCGTTCTGTACTGAAGCTAGCTGGAGGAACATTTGAAAACACAATTCAATCCACTATTAGCGAGCGATCTGATGTTTTTGTACGACAGTTATACAGCGATTCACTGTATGAAAAGGTCTCAAAAGTGTCCCCAAAACTTCTCGCTCCATCGCCCCCATATCGCCCCCTTTTTGTTCCATCGCCACCCTGAAAAATGAAATCGCCCCCTGGGGGGGCGATATCGCCCAGGTTAAGAACCACTGGCACTAGAAGACCTCCAAGGTCTCTTCCCGCTCTGAATCTGAATCTCTGCTGTCTATCCCAAAGCTCCGGAGGATCTTCAGCCAACATAACATACGTACACCCTGTTATGTATTGGTTTGAAAAGTTATGGTTGTTATGAACAGTTGTTGTTTTATATTTGAAAGAGTCTCCAACTGTTTTGGAGGGAAAAAACTGAAGCCTGAAAATAAGCGGGAAATTATCCTTTAAACCAGTGGTTCTCAACCTTTTTAATTCCGTGACCCCCAACCGGTCGTAAGTCGAGGACTAAACCGGTCGCAACTCGAGGACTAAACTGGTCGTAAGTCAAGGACTACCCAACCGGTCGTAAGTCGAGGACTTTCCCTGCCCGGGAGCGCCGCACATGTGTGGTTCCGCCCCCTGTGCCGGCCGAGGCGTAGCTGGCAAGCGGCAGAGACGGAGCAGGCTGACCACCAGCTGGCCCAGCCCAAGGGAGGTAAGGCACCCGCCGGAAAAGGGGAAAAAAAATGGCGGACAGCCTTGCTTGGCGACCCCCGTGAAATGGTCGATCAACCCCAAATGGGGTCACGACCCATAGGTTGAGAACCGCTGCTTTAAACTGATTGGTCGCTGCCTAGTGGTGGCAATGTATAAATAGCTGTCAGTGTGACAGTTGGCTCACTCCTGTGTTTCCAGCAATAACAGCAGTTGTATTACATCGGTCTGGTCTATGCCTCAACGGACGCAATACACAATATACCCTTTAAATCCAAGAATACACTGAGGCAATATGCTGACTCTGTAAACTGCTTAGAGAGGGCTGTAAAGCATTTTGAAGTGGTATATAAGTCTAAGTGTTATTGCTATTGCTCTACCCACTCTTTCTTTCTTTCTCTCTCTCTCTGTCTGTCTGTCTATCATCACTTGTTCTATATCTGGTTAGAATGCAGCATTGCAGGCTGACTCTGCCCACAGCCAGTAGTTCAATTCTCACTGGCTCAGGGTGGACGCAGCCTTCCACTCTTTGAAAGTCAGTAAAATGAGGACCCAGATCATTGGGGGCAAATATGCTGACTCTGTAAACCGCTTAGGGAGGGCTGTAAAGCACTGTGAAGCAGTATATAAGTCTTCAGTGCTATTGCTCTTTCTTTCTTTCTTTCTTTCTTTCTTTCTTTCTTTCTTTCTTTCTTTCTTT
>NW_015389750.1:75323-88756 GCF_001527695.2 Protobothrops mucrosquamatus | reverse complement strand
GTACTGATGGAAGTCCACCCCAAAGCCACGAATGATCTCCCCCAGCGGCTTTACATAAATATTGAACAAAAGGGGAGAGAGGACCGACCCCTGAGGCACCCCACAAGTTAGGGGTCTAGGAGTCGACCTCTGTCCCCCTGCCAATACAGACTGCGTGCGGTCGGTGAGGAAGGAGGAGAACCACCGCATAACGGTGCCTACCACTCCCAACCCACCGAGACGCCGCAGCATGATACCGTGGTCTACGGTATCAAAAGCCGCTGAGAGGTCCAAAAGAACAAGGACAGAGGAATATCAGTTTACCTCCCAGCCTGGAACAGGACTTTCTCATGGTTGGATTGTATACCTCCCCCCCCCCCAAAATAAAATGACTAAATTCCTTTTCTTACCATTACTATCACTTGAGCCAAAATGAGCATTCTGAAATTTCAAGTTATCTTCTTAGCTGCGACATTTGCTGCCTTGCCCTTTTTCTCTGTTGTTTGCAAGGGCTGAAAACAAAGGTGATCTTTCTTACCTGTCATTTTCAAATAGAAGATGGCAGAATTTTTATGAGTGTCCCGTTTGAATGGCAGGGGAGATCTATCTTGCTAAGCACTGGCTATCAACCCAGTTAATCATGCATCAAATCATTATTGCTCATTAGGACCCACAATGGAAACTCAATCACCTCGCACCAGTTTTAGAATTGGAGCACATCTGATGCCCTGTATTAATCACAACTTCCACACACACAAAAGGAACTTTTTCATTACGGAACCCGCAGAGTGGGTGACCATAGAACTCATGTCAGCCCCAGGGGGCATATGCTCCCCAGCTTTAAATAAATATTCAATCATGGATTTAAATAAAACTTTTGCAATCAGATTGTGGTGGATAAGCAGGAGAAAACATCAGTGGGAGAAGCTAGGTAGTTTCAGATGCCCTTGGATGGAAGAAGAAGGGGGGCGGTGTCAACCCAGTGGTGGGATTCAGCCGATTCGCACCACTTCGGCAGAACTGGTAGCTAATTTTTTGTTGCCCAGGCCCAGAATGGACTTCCAGAAGTGGCATCCACACAGAGAACTGGTTGCTCACATATTTGAATCTCACCACTGGGTCAACCTATTCTCCAAAGTACCAGAAGAAACAAGACAAGACACAAACAAGACAAGAAACAATGGATGGAAACTAATCAAGGAGAGAAGCAACCTGGAACTAAGGAGAAACTTCCTAAGAGTGAGGACAATTAACCAATGGAACAGCTTGCCTTCAGAAGTTGTGAGTGCTCCAACACTGGAAATTTTAAAGAAGAGACTGGACAGCCACTTGTCTGAAATGGTATAGGGTTTCCTGTCTGAGCAGGGGGTTGGACTAGAAGACCTCTAAGGTCCCTTCCAACTCTGTTATTCTGTTATTCTAGTACAGGTGAATTTGAACTGTGTTTTGCACTGGGGACTTGGTACAGTTAGTGGTCATTTAGCAACTGATTCATTTAGCAACTGTTTGCAATTGCAATGAGAAACAATAACTTTATGAACAATCCTCAAATACTAGACCAAACCAGCATTAAGATTATACTAAAGGGAGGAAGGATGGCAAAAGGTTTAGGAACTCCTAAAATGGATGGATGGATGGATAGATATAGATAGGTAGATAGATATAGATAGATTGATTGATAGATAGGTAGATAGAGATAGAAAGACAGACAGACAGACAGACAGATAGATAGATGATAGATAGAGATGACAGATAGATAGACTGACAGATAGACAGATATATAGATATGATAGATAGATAGATAGATAGAGATAGAAAGACAGACAGACAGACAGACAGATAGATAGATAGATGATAGATAGATAGATAGAAAGATAGATAGATAGAGATGATAGATCGATAGACTGACAGATAGACAGATGATAGATATGATAGATAGATAGATAGATAGATAGATAGATAGATAGATAGATAGATAGATAGAGAGAGAGAGAGAGAGAGAGAGAGAGAGAGAGGTACACAAGTAGGTATAGATAAATGATGGAGAGAGATAGCAGGATATAGATATAGAGATAGATATAAAGAGAGGTATTGAGATAGATGATAGATAGTTAGTTAGTTAGTTAGTTAGTTAGTTAGATAGATAGATAGATAGATAGATAGATAGATAGATAGATAGATAGATAGATAGATAGATAGATAGATAGAAAGATAGATGGATGGATGGATGGATAGATATATATGGATGGATAGATATAGATAGGTAGATAGATATAGATAGGTAGATAGAGATAGAAAGACAGACAGACAGACAGACAGATAGATAGATTGATAGATAGATAGATAGATAGATAGATAGAGATGATAGATCGATAGACTGACAGATAGACAGATGATAGATATAGATATGTTAGATAGATAGATAGAGGGGGGGAGAGGTACACAAGTAGATATAGATAAATGATGGAGAGAGATAGCAGATACAATATAGATGTAGAGATAGATATAAAGAGAGGTATTGAGATAGATGGTAGATAGATAGATAGATAGATAGATAGATAGATAGATAGATAGATAGATAGATAGATAGATAGATATGGATAGAAAGAGAGAGACAGACAGACAAATAAAATGCTGGCTTCTTCATTGCATGACTTTCACAAGATCTTCCCTTGAAGATCCCTTTCTCCATTAGCAAACGGTGGCAACTGATTGAAGACGTTTGCCTGAAACATCCATCCACTGTTTTATTTCCCCCAAAATGCATTTTCTCTTTAGCTTGGAAATGTGACAGTTGCCATTTGTTATTAAAATATCCCCAATGGTGCCCCCTATTAGAGAGGAGAAGCAGAAGAAGGGGGAAAAAAACAACCCTCCAACACAATAGTTTAGGCCCAGTTGTTTTCCTTACCCTTGCTAACGGAGCGCACAAATGAACACTGATTGTGTCATTCACTCATTCCCAAAATGTTCATTTTTATTTATAATTCAAAAAGCAATTAAATTCTCTTTTATATCACATTGTCCAGGTGACAGATGCGTGCTGGATGGTTGACGGCTGGCATAAATCACGGCGAGATCAAAGCGCCTGTTTGACTCGGGAGCCCGTCTTTTGTGGCAGATGCTTCTGCAGACGGGGTGACAAGGAAATCCTTCACGTTGGGTCCCATTTTGGTTAACCTCTGTGCCTCGCTCTGACTTTGCAAGTGACAGCTTGATTAGTTTTATGACAGCTGGGATTTCCCCCCCCCCACCAGATATTTACCAAAGACAAATCAGCCACCTCACCAACAGGTCTATTCAAACATACCTGAAAAACAAGCAAGGGCATGAAAAGAGGGAATGACATAAGTTGCTTCATCCTTTCCAGTAGAAACTTGGAGACAAGAACAAAATTCAGACAAGAGTAAATCAGTGTTTCGTTCACAGCATGGACAGGAGNGAAGAAGAAGAAGAAGAAGAAGAAGAAGAAGAAGAAGAAGAAGAAGAAGAAGAAGAAGAAGAAGAAGAAGAAGAAGAAGAAGAAGAAGAAGAAGAAGAAGAAGAAGAAGAAGAAGAAGAAGAAGAAGAAGAAGAAGAAGAAGAAGAAGAAGAAGAAGAAGAAGAAGAAGAAGAAGAAGAAGAAGAAGAAGAAGACAGACTTTGTTTCTGGAGGTTTTCAAGAAGAGACTGGACTGCCATTTTTCTGGGATGGTCTTGAGTGGGAGTTGGACTAGAAGACGTCCTAGGTGTCAAGGCTGACTTGCTTTCTTTGTTTCCTGCATCAATCTTAAGCTCGCAGTTTGCCAACCCTATTCTATGTTCTTCTGTTCTTTATATAGATAGAATCAAGATCACGTGAAGTGTTAATACCACTTTACAAGGCCTTGGTAAGGACACACTTGGAATACTGCATCCAGTTTTGGTCACCACAATGTAAAAAAGATGTTGAGACTCTAGAAAGAGCACAGAAAAGAGCAACAAAGATGATTAGGGGACTGGAGGCTAAAACATATAAGCTATAGTTGCTGGAATTGGATATGTCTAGTTTAACGAAGAGAAGGACGAGGGGGGACATGATAGCAATGTTCCAATATCTCAGGGGCTGCCATAAAGAAGAGGGAGTCGAGCTATTCTCCAAAGCATCTGAAGGCAGGACAAGGAGCAACGGATGGAAACTAAGCAAGGAGAGAAGCAACCTAGAACTAAGGAGAAATTTCCTGACAGAACAATTAATCAGTGGAACAACCTGCCTCCAGAAGCAGTGAATGCTCCAGCACTGGAAGTTTTTAAGAAGAGACTGGACAGCCATTTGTCTGAAATGGTACAGGGTTTCCTGCCTGAGCAGGGGGTTGGACTTGATGACCTCCAGGGTCCCTTCCAACTTTATTATTATTATTATTATTATTATTATTATTATTATTATTATTATTATTATTATTATTATTATTATTATTATTATTATTACGACTACTACTACTACTACTACTATTATTATTATTATTATTATTATTATTATTATTATTATTATTATTATTATTATTATTATTATTATTATTATACTTTGGGGGGGAGATTGATGGACTTGTGATAGAACAAAGAAATCTTTGGGTCAGCTCCTTGTTATAATGCAGAAGTTTCTTAAAGAGACAAGAAATTGAAACCTGAAGTTTTTCATTGAGGATTATCAGTTGGAGAAAAGATTTGGAACTTTGTTCCGGCATATGTCAACTGCAGCGAGAATTCTACCTGCACAGAACTGAAAAGATCTATCCATTCCCGCAACAGAAGAATGGTTAGTAAAAGTGATGGAGCTAGCAGATAATGGCAAAATTGACTGTTTGAATTAGAGAAAAGAAGATATCCAGTTTTGCTTCTACTTGGAAACTACTTGTGGACGAATTCTGGATGTTGGGTTTTGCTGATTAATTTAGTCTATTGTTATAAAAATGCCTAGTATTTATTAAGTTGATAAAAGTAAAAAGTTGTCGCTGTCGTTTCATTCTGTACAAGTATTCCTCAACTGACAATTGTTCATTTAATGACCATTCAAAGTTACAATGACACTGAAAAAAAATGACTTATGACCAATAGTCGCACCTAGGACCGCTGCAGCATCTCCACGGTCACGTGATCACAATCAGGTGCTTGGCAACTGGCATGTATTTAATAATAATAATAATAATAATAATAATAATAATAATAATAATAATAATAATAATTATAATAATAAAAAGTTGGAAGGGACCTTGGAGGTCATCGTCCAACCCCCTGCTCAGGCAGGAAACCCTATACCATTTCAGACAAATGGTTGTCCAAATAGAATAGAATAGAATAGAATAGAATAGAATAGAATAGAATAGAATAGAATAGAATAGAATAGAATATTTATTGGCGAAGTATGATACGCACACAAGGAATTTGTTTCTGGTGCATAAGCTCTCAGGGTACATGCAAAACAATAAAGTAATAATAATCATAATAATGATACCAATAAGAGAAGATAGTGGAACAGATGAGAAGGATAAAAGTAATACAGCTATACTAGATGGGTTAACGTTGTTAGACATAAGACAGTATACTTACAGCCTACAGTTTACAGATGCGGGCAACTTTTATGGCCAGATTAAAGAGAAAAAAAAGCATAGATAAATTTAACTCTCCATAAAAAGGAGAGGAAGTGTGAGAGGATAGAATCTTTCTCATCTTCTTATCTAATTAAATTTATATTAGAAAATCAAATAAAAAATTTATGTCCGGCCGCACCAAAGTAGTCCTTTGTAGATGGGTTTAAATTATCCAGTGTTTAAATTGAGTTCATTTTACTGAGGGCATTTCATCAAGGATTTAATTAAGATTGAACTATATAGCTTGAAAAGTTGGTAATTTGGTGACCACCCTCCAAGCCATGTTGATTTAAGCTGGCAGAAGTGAGAATCTAATCTAATTTTTTTTTTTTGCTGTGTTAGGGTTTTGGGTCTCTGCTAGAGAACGGTCAGAAGTCAAGGAATCATTATTAAAATGATGTCCTCTTAATCTTTTTGGGGGGACGAGGGGAAACCTTCATTTCAAAGATATTATCTCTGTTTGTAGCTAGTGATTGGGTTACTCTAACCCAGGGGTCTTCAAACTTGGCCCATTTATGACTTGTGGACTTCAACTCCCAGAATTCCTGAGCCAGCATGGGGGAACTATGGCCCCTTCATGACTTGCGGACTTCAACTCCCAGAATTCCTCAGCCAGCATGGGGGAACTATGGCCCCTTCATGACTTGTGTGCCTGGCTGAGGAATTCTGGGAGTTGAAGTCCGCAAGTCATAAAAGGGCCAAGTTTGAAGACCCCTGCTCTAGGGAAGGGAGAAGGAAACAGAAAAAGCTCTGTGACTTCTTTATATAATTGGAAAACTATATTTCATCTCCCCCCCCAAAAAAACACCCAGGTAATAAATACTTGAGGCATGATACCATATTGTATTCCCCCGCTTTTAATATGTCTGTGCGTGCATTTATTCTTATGTGTTTTGTTATTACGAACTGCCAAGAGTCCATTCATAATTGCAACAGGATATAAATCTGATTAAATAAATAGATAAACCCAAAAAAACATCAAAGTTCTTTTTTTAAAAGTCCTTGAACCGAACAGCAATAATATCAAAAGCAAAACAACATTTAAACAACTCACAGCGAAAAACGTATTAAGCTATATCCAGAGAACCAAGGAAACAAGAAATAAAATGCAATTAAATCAGTAATATCAATAAAATACAATTAAGGACTCGGGAGTAGGGGATGGAGCTGCCTGCAGTTCCTTGTAGTGCGGTTTTGCTGGCAATCCATAAAAGTCTGAAAATTCAACTATGGGAACACCAGCTATGTTCAAACAACACACTCATCCAGGGTGGATGGGATCTGGGATTCTAGTCCAAATCTGTGGTCAAAGCAGGAGACCTTATACCAGTGGTGCCAAACCTATGGCACGGGTGCCAGAGGCGGCACTCAGAGCCCTCTCTGTGGGCATGCGTGCCGTCGCCCCAGTCCTAGGCCTTCAGCTGGGTTTTATAAAACCTTTTCGCTTTAGGCCTCCGCTGCCATGTGCAAAAAACAAAAAAAAGGTTCAATCAGTCAATTTCAACTTCTCGCGGGGAAAAAAAAAGGTCTTGCAAAGTTGGAATTGATTGATTGAACTGTTTAGTCCCACCCAGTCTACTGTTACCACCGCAGCCACGCCCACCCAATTGGCCACACCCAGCCAATGGGCCACACCCACCCGGCACTCGACGATGCATAAGTGGGTTTTGGGTTGCAGTTTGGGCACTCGGTCTCTAAAAGGTTCGCCATCACTGCCTTATACCATCCTGGTTCAGTGGTTGTCCAGTCTATTTTTTGAAAACCTCCAGTGATGGAGCATCCAACAACTCTGGGAGGTAAGATATTCAATTGATTAATTGTTCTCACTGTCAGAAACTTTGCCCTTACTTCTAGCTTGGATCTCACTTTAATGATAAGGTAAGATAAGATAACCTTTATTGTCATTTTTTTACTGTGGGCACAATGGCACACATCAAAAATGAAATTTAGTTGCCCGCTCTCAAAGTGAACACATACATGACACACACCTAAACATACTATAAACAACATATGTATAGACCCACACCCCTACATATACATAAGAAATAAATATTAAATACTGTCCATCTTGGATATATAACGGAAGGAGGAAGCTTGAGAGTTCACAAGGTTAATGCCGTATGGAATGAAACTATGGCTGAATCTGGATGTTCTGCTTCGGATACCACGGAGCCTCCTCCCAGAAGGTAACAAGGAAAACAGGTTGTGAAGAGGATGGGTAGTGTCCCAGATAATCTTACGGACCCTGCTCAAGCAACACTTCTGTGCTATGTCCTGGATGGGAGGGAGGGAACTGCCAATGATCTTTTCGGCCATTCTCATCACTCTCTGCACCGCCTTCCTGTCCTAAGCACTGATGCTTCCAAACCAGACCGTGATGCCGTATGACAGGATGCTCTGGATCGTCCCCCTGTAGAAAGTGGTCAGGACAGGGGAAGGAAGATGTGCTTTTCCCATGTGATGCAGAAAATGCAGGCGCTGCTGTGCCTGCTTCACCAGTGTCTCACTGTTGAGCGACCAAGCCAGCCTACTTGTTAACTGCACACCCAGGAATTTGATGCTGGCAACCTTGGAGGTCTTCTAGTCCAACCCCCTGCTCAAGCAGGAGACCCTGTACATTTCAGACAGACCTTTTCCTAAAAGCTTCCAGTGATGGAGCACCCACAACCTCTGAATGCAAGCTGTTCTTTTGTTCTTGGATATTTCCCATCCATTGCTTCTTGCCTTGCTTTCTGGTGCTTTGGAAAATAAGTGGACCCCTTCTTCTTTGTGGCTGCCCCTCAAATATTGGAACACTGCTATTATGTCACCCCTGGCCCTTCTCTTCATTAGACTAGACGTACCCAATTCCTGAGGCCATTCTTCATATGTTTTAACCTCCGGTCCCCCTGATCATCTTAGTGGCTCTTTTCTGCACTCTTTCCAGAGTCTCAAGATCTTTTTTTATTATGCGGTGACCGAAACTGGATGCAATATTCTAAGTGTGGTACTACTAAGGTTTTATAAACTAAGGCAGTGATGGCGAACGTTTTAGAGACCGAGTGCCCAAAAACTGACCCTGCCCCTGCTCCACCCCCTGCCCTGCCCCCGCTCTGCCCCCATCCCTCGCCCCACCTGCCCGCAGGGCCACTCACTGCCTCCAGGGCCCGCTGCAGATCACCCAGGCAGCCCAGCAGCGCTATGGCAGTCATACCCTCTGCCCGCGCCTTGCAGCATCAACTGTGCACGATGGGGTGTGAGGGCAGAGTCTTGTCTCTGCTGCCTTGCTGCCATGTCCTTGGCTGCGCTGCTACACGTGGGCCATGCTCAGGAGTGACTTTCCTTCAGGGGGGCTGCTGGAGAGGAGGGGGTCGTGGGGGGAGGTCAGGCTGGGGCAACAGCACATGTGCCCACAGAGATGGCTCCGAGTGCCGCCTCTGGCACCTGTGCCATAGGTTCGCCACCACTGAACTAAGGTATGTAAACTAAGGTTTTATAAACCAAGGCAGACCACATCATTTGCAGCCATTCCTGCCTCCTTTTGGAACGGCGCGCCTTGCTAAATGAAATGTGCCATGGATGAACCCATGAATAATGAAGCAAAAAAACCAATGTAGGGCCCTAGCGATGGAAAAAAAGAGCAGCCTAAATTGGTGATCAAGTTAGAGATCACAGGATTGCTTTGCTATTAGAAAGTATGAACTGGCTTTTCTCCTTTTTCGGTAGAGTTCTTTTTCTGTTTCGTGCAATATGATATTCACACTACGTTCTCTAATCCATCACTCACGCGTCTCCAGGGAGTAACGGCTTTCAGTAAATCAAAGCAATGTAATCTAATAAACAGTGCATCTTTTCTGGGATAACTGTGATGCATAGACCGAATCTGTCCATGGCTAATGCTGCAGTTGGTTGGGGTGTTGTGTTGTTTGCCCAATTATCTCCGTGTTCCATCTGCAGTTTTGGAGCAGGGTGGAGAAGGAAGAAAGTCACCGCATGGGTTACTTTGTAGGAAAGAGTGATCAAAGGGTTCCCATGCAATCACGTGGTTGAAAAGTCTGTGTTGCTTTGTCTAGGGCAGGGGTGTCAAACTCAATTTCATTGAGGTCTGCATCAGCATTGTGGTTGCCCTCGGGGGGCCGGGTGGGTGCGGCGTACTGGGTGGGCGTGGATGGAGTGGGTGTGGCCTACTGGGTGGGCATGACCAGCTCTACATCGTTCACATCAAGGGTGCCTGTGGGGGCCTGGGCAGGATGGGGGACAGATCTGAGGGTCTCTGGCAGAAGGGGGTGGGACCGGGACAAGCGCCAAGGCATGGTGCATTTCTTCATTCCTCACAAAGGGTGACATCTCCCCAGCATGCACCCAGGGAGCAGAGCCAATGCGGCAGGGGCTGGTTCCTCGCTGTTTCTAGATGGCCTTGTGGAGCTAAGACTGAATGCATTTCAGCATAGAAGACCACCACAAAATTGTACATTGGCTCCCGGCTGGCCTGGGCTGGGGCCAAGGCAGCAGGGGCCGTTCCCTCACTGTTTCCAGGATGGCTTTGGGCCACATGAAACCACTTCGTGGGCCGCATCCGGCCCCCAGGCCTTGTGTTTGACATGTCTGATCTAGGGAGATTCTCAGTCATCCAGGTCGTGATTGTCCCAAAGATGCTTTTTCAGGAGGCAACTGGACTTTCTTGGGTTTCTTTGAAGATGTTTCACTTCTCATCCAAGAAGCTTCTTCAGCTCTGACTGGATGGTGGGGAATGGAAGGATTTATACTCCTTGCAGACAGCTGGTCATTTGCCTTCTTTTAGAGAGTCATCATTGAGGCCACTTGGAGGCTTATCTGTGTCCTCAGGGTCACCTGAGTGGTGCAAATGGGGGTGGAGCCTTCTTGGAACTGCTGAAAGGACTATGTTGTGTAGACTGGAGCAAGATGATGTTGTATCCCTCCCCCTCTGTTGAGGGAGGGCTGTTCAGTTTTGACATAGATGGCCTCTGTGTTGCTTTAGAAATAACGATGGCGTTTCCCAGGGTCTACACATAGTCCTCGATTCGTTTATAGACCATTCAGAGTTACAATGGCACTGAAGTGACTTGTGACCATTTTTCACACTTACAACAATTGTGATCAAAATTCAGATGCTTGGCAACTGGCTCATATTTATGACTGTTAATAATATAATATATATAATAATAATAAAGTTGGAAGGGACCTTGGAGGTCATCTAGTCCAACCCCCTGCTCAGGCAGGAAACCCTATACCATTTCCTACAAATGGCTGTCCAGTCTTTTCTTAAAAACTTCCAGTGCTGGAGCATTCACCGCGTCTGGAGGTAGGTTGTTCCACTGGCTAATTCAGGGGTAGGCAACCTTGGTTCTTTTATGACTGGTGGACTTCAACTCCCAGAATTCCTGAGCCAGCCATGCTGAGGGGAAAGGCAGAGTTTCCAAGCTGAGCCATGCTGGCTCAGGAATTCTGGGAGTTGTAGTCCACCAGTCATAAAAGAGCCAAGGTTGCCTACCCCTGAATTAATTGTTGTAACTGTCAGGAAGTTTCTCCTTAGTTCTAGGTTCTTAAAGAACTGCAGTCATTTACTTAACAACGATGGTAAGAAAGGTCGTAAAATGGGACAAAATTCACTTAACGACTGTCTTGCTTAGCAGTGGAAATGTTGGGCTTAATTATGGTCATATATTAAGGACTCCCTGTATGTCTGAATGACTGGAACACGGAACAAGGGTACCCAATGCACTTTGTTGTTTTAAACACATCCTGCATTCGGAGTTGCGTTTTATTTTACGGCAGAGACTGTTCATGCTTACAGTTCTAAACACGCTAAACGATCTTGTAAATTACCTCGGTGGGACTGAGATCTAAGCAAAGGACTGCACAGTTGCTGTGTTGCCACAGATACAACATTCAAATCTGTGTTATAGACTGAGAGACCCATTAAAAAACAAAAACAAAAAAACTTTTAGACTCCCAAAGGGGAAATAACCCAGACCTGAGGATAATTTTTTAAACAAAAACAATATCACCTCATATTAATGAGATCAAATGGAATAGCTGATTCCACCTGAGCTTGGAAATTGGTGTATGGTGATAGACAGTAAAGAACAAAGCAAAACAGTATATATCCATAATAGACATTAAACTAAATTTTAAGCAAAAATAGCTTCCATTCACTGGTAGTCCTCGACTTATCACCACAATTCAGCCCAAAATTTCTGTTGTTAAGTGAGACATTTGTTAAGTACCGTACGTTTTGCCCATTTCACAACCTTTCTTGCCGCAGCTGTTAAATGAATCACTGCAATTGATTAGTTAGTAACCCGGTTGTTAAGTGAATCCGGTTTCCCCATTGACATTGATAGCAATATTCCAGTATTTGAGGGGCTGCCACAAAGAAGAGGGGTCAACCTCTTCTCCAAAGCACCAGAAGGCAGGAAAAGAAATAATGGATGGAAAGTAATCAAGGAGAGAAGCAACCTGGAATTAAGGAGAAACTTTCTGACAGTGAGGACAATTAATCAGTGGAACAACCTGCCTCCAGAAGTTATGGGTGCTCCATTACTGGAGGTTTTTAAGAAGAGACTGGATAGCCACTTTTCTGGAATGGTATAGGACCGTGATGGCGAACCTATGGCACGGGTGCCAGAGGTGGCACTCAGAGCCCTCTCTGTTGGCACGCACATCACTGCCACCAGCAGCAGGTCCATCAGGCTGCCACTGCTGCCCGGAGCAGGAGCCCCACCCAGCACAAAGGAGGCAAAGCGGCCAACTAGCAAGTTTGAGTAGGGGTGGTAGAGCAAAGGTTACCAACCATTGTCGATTGGTGGACTGGAAAAAAAGGGAGGGGGAAGCATTTTACATGCGTGCATGCGCTTCCCAATAGGGCAGGGCTAGTGCCTGCGTGATACTAGCCCTGCCCCGTTCTTGCATGGTGCAGCGCCCATTTTTGCGCCCCTGGTTTTTGTGTGCCAGAGGTGGCACTCAGAGGCACCTCCTTGCCCCCCCTGAGGGCACCACAATGCTGATGCGGCCCTGGCACTTTGTGATAAATAAGTGGGTTTTGGGTTGCAGTTTGGGCACTCGATCTCTAAAAGGTTCGCCATCACTGGTATAGGGTTTCCTGTTTGACCAGGGTGTTGGACTAGAAGACCTCCAAGATCCCTTCCAGCTCTATTCTGATTAATTCTGGGAATCCCCGGTGATCTGCAGAATGGTTTCTAATGTTTTTGTTTATAAAAAATTGTGAATCAGTTGGAGTGCAAAAAACAAAAAACAAACCCAAAAGTCAGAAACCGAATACTTATCTACAGCATTTTAACAGTTCTTTTTTTCTCTACTTAATTTTCTTCTTGTTGTTTAAAATAGCATTTACAAATAACATTACTGTGGAGATTTGGGTGTTAAGCTCAAAGATTTAAATTCTCTTTCATACCATAAAAATAACTCAGTGTACTTTGTCTGCTAATAGTCAATCTTTTATTCATGTCATGCTGAGCATTAATTGTACAACTTCGGTAATTTTCTGAGTCCACTGATTGATATTATAGCTTTTGAAATGGTTCCTTTGTTTTAAATAAGTTAAAAGGGGGGAGAGAGACGGAATCAAGAAAAAGCTTCTGCGCGGTGTTCCTTAAGGGGTGAATTGAAAGATGTAGCAGTGATTGAAACTCCAAATTATATTGGATTTTTAAACAAGGAATGGCTGGAAATACAGATAGTCCTTATGACCAGAGTCAAGCCTGAATTTTCTGTTGCTCAGTGAGAGAGTTGTTAAGTGGGTTTTGTCCCATATAATAATAATAATAATAATAATAATAATAATAATAATAATAATAATAATAATAATAATAATAATAATAATAATAA
>NW_015389750.1:59447-74770 GCF_001527695.2 Protobothrops mucrosquamatus | reverse complement strand
TAAAATCACAGGACCAACAAGGCAGAGACCAACAGACTAATGCACAAAAATCTCGTGGGTTCTGCGAAATGTCTTGAGAAACTTTCCTTTGGAGCTCTAGCTGCAACGGATATAAATGTTGTCATTCCATCAGCCAGATCCTTGTTTGTGCAAAAGAGATGTTGATGGATTGCTTTAACTGGGGATGTACAACGGTCCAGGTTGGGCCTGAATGAGAAAAGTGAGAACTCTCTATTTTTTGCTGTAGAAATTCTCCTCTAGAAAAAGAACAGGCAAAGTCTGGGAGGGTGGAGTCAAGAGAGGACTCAGCCTAGAATCGTTACATGTCCACAAACACTGCAAGTCCAGTCCCCCTTAGATTCCATTGCCCCTTATCTGGCACCAATTTACACTGACTGTTTTGTTTCAGAATTGAAAAAGGCACTCGGCAAGGTGGCATCCTGTCACCTACAGTATTCAACACTTGCACAGAAACAGTTATGAGAAATGCACATTTGGACGAATTGGGGTTAAAATTGGTGGTAGGAATATCAACAACCTCCGATATGCAGATAATACAATATTACTCAAGAAAAGCAAAGAGGATCTGGAGTGGCTAATCCTGAGAGTCAAAGATGACAGTGAAATATTTGGACTGCACTGTAACATCAAGAAAACAAAGATTATGACCACAGCAGAAAACACACAGGTCACAATGTAAAAAAAGATGTTGAGACTCTAGAAAGAGTACAGAGAAGAGCAACAAAGATGATTAGAAGACTGGAGTCTAAAACATATAAGGAACGGTTGCTGGAATTGGCTATGTCTAGTTTAACGAAGAGAAGGACGAGGGAGGACAGGATAGCAGCCTTCCAATATCTCAGGGGCTGCCCCAAAGAAGAGGGAGTCAAGCTATTTTCCAAAGCGCCTGAAGGCAGGACAAGAAGCAACGGATGGAAACTAATCAAGGAGAGAAGCAACTTAGAACTAAGGAGAAACTTCCTGACAGTTAGAACAATTAACCAGTGGAACAACCTGCCTCCAGAAGTGGTGAATGCGCCAACACTGGAAGTTTTTAAGAAGAGACTGGACAGCCATTTGTCCGAAATGGTATAGGGTTTCCTGCCTGAGCAGGGGGATGAACTAGATGACCTCCAAGGTCCCTTCCAATTTTTATTATTATTATTATTATTATTATTATTATTATTATTATTATTATTATTATTATTATTATTATTATTATTATTATTATCATCATCATCATCATTATGCAGATTGACAATGAGATCAGCAAAACAGTAAAGGAATTCATCTTTCTGGGCTCTAAAATCAGCCAAAGTGGTGACTGCAGTCCTGAGATCAGAAGGTGTATAGCACTTGGAAGAACGATAATGTCTGGCATTAATAACATCTGGAAAAATAAAGATACCAGCCTCTCAACCAAATGCAGATTAGTTAACATAATATTTTTTTCTAATTGCTACTTATGGCTGCGAAATCTGGACTCTGAAAAAGACAGATAGGAGAAGGGTAGACGGTTCTCAGCTGTAGTGCTGGGGGCGACTGTTACGCAGCCCATGGACTGCAAAAATCACAAAGAAATCCTAGACCGAACCTTACACAAAACATCATTTGAAGATTGCTAAACAAAGGCTATTGTACTTCAGTCTGACTCACTCAAAAAATCAGTCATGCTGGGAGTGATCATTGAAAAAAAGAGAAAGGGCTGCCCTGGCTGAACATTATAAAGCAGTGGTCCCCAACCTTTGCAGCTTGGTGGCCTGGCTCGGGTGTGGGAGAGGGGAATCGGGCTGCATGAACTGCATGTGTGCGTACACGGACATGTACACACACATGCAGCTCGACTGCAAGTTGAGCTGTATGCGCATGTGTGTGTGCACCACCCCACCACCCCTGCGAGTCATGTTCCATGCACACGCATATGCACCAGCCTGCCGCTTGTGTGAGTCAAGCTGCTTGCAAGTGCCTGTGTGCTGGCCTGCAGCCCGGTTGCGAATAGGGCACAGCCCGGTACTGGGTTGCTGCCCGGGGGTTGGGGACCCCTGTTATAAAGGATGACTTCAGGATGACCATGGTGGATCTGAAGAAGTCAGTGTGAGACAGAGGGGCTGGACCATAAAGAGGCCGAGGGTCAGACTTGACCGAATGGCTGTGTCAAGCTTGAAGCTCGACTTGCTGGTACAAAAATTATTGCTTCTTAGCTTGCCAACGAACTGGGGGGGGGGGGAGATGGAGAAATGGAATGCCAGCTACAAAGATAAAGAACGCCGACCGTGAGAATCAAGGATGCTTCCCCAGGTGTCTAACCCGGCTCAGAGACATTTTCTCAAAACAATATAAATGCTCCTAATTGGGCCATGTGACCTGTTCATGGATGGGAGGGAGAATTCTATACTTTTACTATAGGGGTTTGGGCTGGGGTTTGCCAGAGCTGGTTTTGCTTTCATATGTGCCGTAATGATGTACTCAATAAAGTTTTACATTAAGAGATTGGAATGTCTCAAAGGTGTTTGCTTGGTTGGGTTTGTCAGTCGGAACTTGACAGACTGACAGTGATGATGTTAGTAGGGTAGATTTTTCTGTATGAGCTTGAGTGCAAAAAATCTTCTTAACAGGAACTTAACGCATGAGCCTAATTCTTTGCGCCTGAAACCTCCACATTTTAAACATCCTGGCTTGCCTTTTTGTCACTTTATTCACCAAAGCACCAGAAGGAAGGATGAGAAACAATGGNTGAGGACAATTAACCAGTGGAACAGCTTGCCTCCAGAAATTGTGGGCACTCCATCACTGGAGATTTTTAAGAAAAGGCTAGACAGTCACTTGTCTGAGATGGTATAGGTTCCCTGCTTAAATGGGGGGCTGGACTAGAAGACCTCCAAGGTCCCTTCCACTTCTATTCTATTCTATTCTATTCTATTCTATTCTATTCTATTCTATTCTATTCTATTCTGGTCTGGTCTGGTCTGGTCTGGTCTGGTCTGGTCTGGTCTGGTCAAGTCTAGTCTAGTCTAGTCTAGTCTTTCCTGTTATTCTATTCTATTCTATTCTATTCTATTCTATTCTATTCTATTCTATTCTATTCTATTCTATTCTCATCACAGAGAAAAAGGCTTTTGTAGTATGGGTAGTCCTCGATGTACAATCTTTTGTTTAGCAACTGTTCAAAGTTACCACAGCCCTGAGAAAAAGGGACTTAATGACTGGTCCTCGTCCTTACGACTGTTGCAAGGTCACATGGTCAAAACGTGAGAGCTTGGCAACTGGCATATGTTTACGATGGTTGCACTGTCCCACGGTCTCATGATCAGTAGTTGTGACCTTCCCAGCTGGGATAAACCAAGTCAATGGGGGAAGCTGGATTTGCTTAACGACCATGTGAATCCCTTAACAACTGCAATGACTCACTTAACAACCAGGAGAAAAATAAAAAGGAGAAATAAAACAATAAAACAAAGTAGTTTGGGATGCCAGGCTGAAAACACCTCCCATTGGCACTTTGAGGACAAATCTATGGGAATTATCCGCGGTTGAAAACCCCCAAATCCTTATATATCAATTTGATCTAGCTGATTCCGTCCATCTAAAAACTGATTTTTCCCACAATCCTTGTGGAAATATGAATCTCGCAGGGAGGCTGTCTTTGTTCCCAGCGCTTCAGAAATTAATGGACCGCTTGAGCAGTAACAGTGCGTTATTACCACACTCCTAGCTGCAGTGCCAATTTATTTCAAATAAATGTTGAGTGGTATAATTAGATAGCATCGCTGTTGCCCCTTTAAAGGCCAGTTTGAAATTAGGCACAGGGAGAATGCCAGCAGGATTTCAAGACATTTTCTTTCTGGAGGATAAAACTCGCTGATAAGATATATTAGTAAAAAAGGAAGGAAGAAAGGAAAGGAAGAAAAGGAAGCAGTACGTAGTGTATAATGGTTTTTTTGTTCGTGTTTTATTTCAAGCTCGCGTGAAATTAGCAAAAAAGGAAGAAAAAAGAGAAAGGGAAAGGAAAGGAAAGGAAAGAAAGGGAAAGGAAAAGACGGGAAGGGAAGGGAAAGGAAAGGAAAGGGAAGGGGAAGGGAAGGGAAGGAAGGGAGGGAGGGAAGGAAGGGAAGGAAAGGAAAGGAAAGGAAAGGAAAGGAGAGGAGAGGAGAGGAGAGGAGAGGAGAGGAAAAGAAAGGAAAGGAAAGGAAAGTGGATGAAGGGAAGGGAACAATGCATATTATACAATATTTCTTTGCTATTTTATTTCATGCCCAAATGAAATTAGGAAAAAAACTAAGAAAAAAGAGAAAGGAAAGGAATGAAAGAGAAGGGAAGGAAAGGGAAAGAAAGGAAAGGAAAGGAGAGGAGAGGAGAGGAAAGGAAAAGAAAGGAAAGTGGATGAAGGGAAGGGAACAATGCATATCATACAATATTTCTTTGCTATTTTATTTCATGCCCAAATGAAATTAGGAAAAAAAACTAAGAAAAAAGAGAAAGGAAAGGAATGAAAGAGAAGGGAAGGAAAGGGAAGGAAAGGAAAGGAGAGGAGAGGAAAGGAAAGGAAAGGAAAGTGGATGAAGGGAAGGGAACAACGCATATCATACAATATTTCTTTGCTATTTTATTTCATGCCCAAATGAAATTAGGAAAAAAAACTAAGAAAAAAGAGAAAGGAAAGGAGACAGTGCATATTGTACAATATAGCTCTTTGTTGGCATTTTATTTCAAGCTGCTGTGAAACGGAGCAGCAGAAAACCTAAAATAAGACTCATAAAAACCCCCGCCCCAAAATATATCTTTTGCGCTGACTGCAATTCAAAAAGACAACACTGCAGAAGTGCAACAATTTAATTTTTTCCCCCTCAAGTGAAACTCTTATCAATTGTAATATACAGGAGATAGATACAGAAGCATCTAGCGGGCTGATCTCAAAAAGTTTAAGCAATGCCAAAGCTGAGCAGTAGATGGACCAAAGGCTACTTGGAGATCTTAGGGTTAAATACCTCCAGGTTTTCTCTGAATTTTTATTTTGGACTTCTTTGTTGCCAGCTGATCATACTTCCAAAGAAAACTCTGGGCTGCAGCCACCCAACATTTTTATTTTCTAAGCGTGCAGCCTGGAGCTGCTGCTGTAATAAAGATACTGATGAATGCTGCAGCTGCAATAGACCAACTTGTTGGACTTGTTTTAATTTATGATCAGGAATTAATTGTCTGGAGAGCAGTTGGGGAGGTGCAGAAGAGCTGGGAGTCTCTTTGGAGGAATACGATGTGGAGAAATGGAGTGCTTTGGGACAAACATACAACACGTGTATTCATAAATGACAGAATAACAGAGTTGGAAGGGACTTTGGAGGTCATTTAGTCCAACCCCCTGCTCAAACAGGAGACCCTCTACCATTTCGGATAAATTGTTGTCCAACCTCTTCTTGAATACCTTCCGTGATGGAGCATTCACCGCTTCTGGAGGCAGGTTGTTCCACTGATTAATTGTTCTAACTGTCAGGAAGTTTCTCCTTAGTTCTAGGTTGCTTCTCTCCTTGATGAGTTTCCATCCGTTGCTTCTTGTCCTGCCTTCAGGGGCTTTGGAGAATAGCTTGACTCCCTCTTCTTTATAGCAGCCCCACAAATATTGGAAGACTGCCATCATGTCATCTCCAATGATGTCTCATTGCCCAGACTGCATTGGTTTGGAATTTCTCACAGATTGGAACAATTGGGTTGGATAGAACAGGATGTAATAAACGCAAGCTGAAGATTGAATATAGGCATACTTCCTATATATTTCCTATAAACATGTATTTCAACTATTGGACCTAAACTAAAAAAATAAAAATAAAAATGCTGGCATTGTTCTATATGCAAAACCATTTTTCTGAATCCTAATTTTGTTTTACCTAATTCTGGTCAAAATCAGCTTCCGTGGTTTTCTGTGCCAGTTGGATAACCATCTCAACCTATAACCACAAGTGAGCCTAAAATTTCTGTTGCTAAATGAGACAGTTGCTCGGTGGGTTTTGACCCATTTTACAACCTTTCTTGCCACAGTTGTTAAGTGAATCACTGCAGTTGTTAAGTTAGTAACACAGTTGTTAAGTGAATCTGGCTTCCCCATCGACTTTCCTTGTCAGAAGGTCACCTGGGAATCCTGCAACCGTCATACATATGAGTCAGTTGCCAAGCATCTGAATTTTGACCATGTGACCGTGGGGGATGCTGCAACGGTCATAAGTGTGAAGAATAGTCATAAGTCGTTTTTTTCAAGGCCATTGTAACTTCAAACTAAAGGAATGGTTTAGGTCCGAGGTAGGCAACCTTGTCTATTTTGTGACTTGTGGACTTCAACTCCCAGAATTCCTGAGCCAGCATGGGGGAACTATGGCCCCTTCATGACATGTGGACTTCGACTCCCAGAATTCCTGAGCCAGCATGCCTGGCTCAGGAATTCTGGGAGTTGAAGTCCACGAGTCATAAAAGAGCCAAGGTTGCCTACCCCTGGTTTAGGTTGAGGACTATCTGGGTTAATTTCCATTCAACCCATACAAGAAGCTTCTGTTTTTTCCTAACAATGTTGTAAATATTTGAAGTTCTTCCTTTCTCCCTATGAAATTTAGCTTTACTTCAGATTTAATCATGGCTCTTCCTAACGGCTTGTATTGCAGTAAAGAACAAAATGTGAGGTATTTGAAACTAAAAAATGAGCCAGATTTCCTAAAATACTTTCAAATTGTTCTCCTGTTTTAGGAATATCCCCATCACAGACAACTTTTAAATAATAAAGTCCTGTCATTTCCCAACCCCATTACTGTTTAATTTTATCTTCCCCGTAAAAGGCATCATAGAATATAACGGGACGAAGAGCTGATCAATCCAGAATTAATTTAAGGGCCCATCTTTGAATATATTCAGAAGAAATGGATTTTGAATGTGTCTCGGTTCTTCACACATATTTTTGGCAAAAAGAAAATGCCCTAATTCTTGTTAATCATGTATTTATATATTCTATCTTTAACTAAGGTGTTAATGTTTCTGACAGCTTCCAAAGTGGGGAAAATTAGGGAATGGAAGGGGGAAAAAAGGAATGATGAGAAAAACCTGTGTATACATTTCACAAACCATTATTATGGGCAGGAAGATTAATGTTTTTCCCTTCAAATAATTATCTCCAATAAAAAAGATCTTGGGATTCTAGAAAGAATACAGAGAAGAACAAAAATGATTAGGAGACTGAAGACTAAAACATATGAAGAACGATTGCAGAAAATGGGTATGTCTAGTTTAATGAAGAGAAGGACGAGGGGTGAGGTGATAGCAGTGTCCCAATATTTGAGGGGCTGCCACAAAGAAGAGGGGGGGTCAAGCTATTCTCCAAAGCACCTGAAGGCAGGACAAGAAGGGAGTGGGGGGAGTTGTACTAGAAGACTTCCAAGGCCCCTTCCAACTCTGTTATTCTACTAAAGCACTGAAGGCAGGACAAGAAACAATGGATGGAAACTGATCAAGAATAGAACCAACCTACAACTAAGGAGAAACTTCCTGACAATTAGAACAATTAACCAGTGGAACAACCTGCCTCCAGAAGTTGTGAATGCTCCAACACTGGAGGCTTTCAAGAAGAGACTGGAAAGCCATTTGTCTGAAATGGTATAGGGTTTCCTGCCTGAGCAGGGGGTTGGACTAGATGACCTCCAAGGTCCCTTCCAAGTCTGTCGTTCTGTTAAGTTGAGGAACTCATATTTATGGAAAAGAACTCAAGAAGCCGTTGAAACGTTGGAATAACAACTATATGATTACTTAACAACCATGGGGAAAAAGTCAAAATTGGGTATGATTCATTTAACAATTGCTTGCTTGGGAAAGCAAATTCTGCCCCATTTGTGGTTGTAAGTTGAGGACCACTTGTATGTATGTGTGTCTGTGATATGTGTGTGTGTGTGTGTATGTGTATATGTTTATGTATATGTGTGTGTGTATGTGTATATGTTTATGTGTGTGTATGTGTATATATTTATGTTTATACATACACATATGTATGTATAAACATACACACAGACACACAGAGACACACACACACACACACACACACACACACACACACACACACACAGTACATACAAATATATATAGCTAGAGGCCCAGTCCACCTAGCAGTGTTGTTGTTGGGGAAAAATGAGAAACAGGAATAGTCTATACCAGGGGTAGGCAACCTTGGCTCTTTTATGACTCGTGGACTTCAACTCCCAGAATTCCTGAGCCAGCCATGCTGAGGGGAAAGGCAGAGTTTCCAAGCTGAGCCACGCTGGCTCAGGAATTCTGGGAGTTGAAGTCCACGAGTCATAAAAGAGCCAAGGTGGCCTACCCCTGGTCTATACATTGTCTCAAGCTCTTGAATGAAAGGTGAGAAAGGACTGGAATAAAAAAATACACCCACAGTCAGGTGTGATGCATAGACACATTTATCGGGAAAGTGGAAATCTTCAGGACTGATTTCCATCAGTGTTACTCCTACTCTAGCTGAGAAGATGAGCAACACTGAGGAGTTTGATCTACATTTCTAATTCTGTTTCCGTCACCTTTCCTTCGGGATAACGGGGAGCGACCTTATATTCTTTTCTGATCGAGCACAAAGGGGCATTGACAATACAATTTAATTGTTTAACTTGCCCGTATGGAAACACAGACAGTCAAGAAATGGGACTTTGATCCTCAAAGAGAATGCAGCATTTCATGAAATATGAAGTGATGCTTCCGTCCTAAGACCTTTTGCCCCTTGAACGTAGCCACGTTCTCTGATTTCAGAGCTGGCGGTCATTAATATTTTTTGTTCGCATGCGGACTTAAGGGATCAAAGCGTGTCTACTGTGGCATGAAAGGGAGAAGGGAAAAAGCGTTACGGGATTTTTCTCTGAGTAAAAGCTTTCCTCTCGCTTTGACTTCTCCTCTGTGTCCCAGGGGGATCTCCTCACTGGTAAAACAGGCTCCCAAGATACTAAGAAGATCAGAGGCAGCTTTTTGGCAAACGTACTTGAGATAAATACCTGGAGGTGAGTTATGTACTCAGAAAGAGAAATGTTTTCTGACCTGAAATGCTACATCAAAGCTTCAGAAACAAAAGACCAGTCCTTTTTAGTTCCTGGGAGTTTGGGTCCAGAGAGACAAAATACACACAGTACTCAACTTAAGACCACAACGGAGCTCAACATTTCCATTGCTAAGCGGGATAATTGTTAAGTGATTATTTTGATCCATTTTACGATCTTTCTTGTCACTGTTGTTAAATGAATTGCTGCTGACAAGAATGAAACTTTGGCAGCTACGTGCTTCTTCGTTAGCGTTGGCGGGGGGGAGGTATTATTTTAGAAGTGTTTAGATCAGGGGTGTCAAACTCGTGACGTCACGTGACGTCGCGCAACATATCAGGGCGGTTTTGCCATTGCCGGCAATGGGGTGGGCGCGGCTTCAGTATGATGAAACCAGCCTGCGGGCCGGCAGTTTGACACCCCTGGTTTAGATGGAGAAATGAAACCTGTATGTTTCTGCTGAAGACCGTGAGAGCCTGAAACCTTTCCAAGGACACTGCAGCAGGTGTGAAGGAGAAGCAGACAGTTCCCAAAGTGAAATTGTTTACAGGGACTATGTGAGAGGGTGGGGGTTTGGCTGGAGAGAATATTGTTTAATTCTATGAACTGATGTCTTGGAACCAATGGTGGAATTCAAATACCTGAACAACTGGTTCTCTTATTTGATGCAGGCCCGAGCCTCCAAGGCCTAGAATAGACTTCCGGAAGTGGCATCCATGCACTTCTGGTGGGCCATTCTAGGCCTGGGAAGCCTCTTCCAGGCCTCTGAGGCCTAGAACAGACTTCCGTTCTAGGCCTGGGAGGTCTCCTGCAGGCCTCTGAGGCCTAGACTGGACTTCTGGAAGCCAGCCGGTTCTCTGAGTGCAGCAAAATTTAGCTACCGGTTCTGCTGAACCGGTGTGAACCAGCTGAATCCCACCACTGCTTGGAACCTCAGAGTTAGTTTTGCTTCGATAGTACCATGCCATCTATTCAATAAACAGTAAGATTTTTGAAAACAAAAATGAACCTGATGATTTATTTGGATACCCTCATGCTGGATGTTGACAGCTGTAGTTGTTAAGTTAATAACACGGTTGTTAAATGAATCTTGCTTCCCCATTGACTTTGCTTGTCGGAAGGTCTCAAAGGGTGATGATGTAATACTGCATAAATATGAGTCAACTGACAAGCGTTTGAATTTTGATCACATGACCCTGGGGAATGCTGCAACAGTCGTAAGTGTGAAAAACTCACTTTTTCAGTGCTGTGGTAACTTCAAACGGTCAGTAAATGAAACTATTGTAAGTTGAGGACTACCTGTATTTGAAAACACTGGTGGGCTAGTTCTGCTGTCAAAATATTGGCGGTGTTGCTGGTGGTGATAATTTCCCCCAGTGCTCTGTGTACAGTAGTCCTTGCCTTCCACCACAAATTAAGTGAGTCACAATTTTAGAACATGGATGTTAAGTGAATTGCTGTAGTTGTTAAGCAAATCATACAGCTGTTAAGCAAATCTGACTTTCCCCATTGATGTTGCTTGTTGGAAGCCAGCTTTAAGGTTGCAAATGTTCATCCCATGACCCTGAGACACCACAACCGTCGTAAATACAGGCCTATTGTCAAGCACCCAAATTTTGATTATGTGACCCTAGGGATAGTTGGTGTAAGGCTAGTTGTAAGTCACTTTTTTCAGTGCCATTGTAACTTCAAATGGTCACCAAACGAATGATTATAAGTCAAGGACTGCCTGTATTTCATTTTTTTGGGAGGGGGTAATATGGAAAATAGAGCAGAGGAAATGATATGTTCATAAAAGGAATAGTTGCTTGGCTAGGATGCTAAACTGTGAAAAATTTTTGTTGAGGGTTTCCTTGTCCATGTTTCAGAATTCAGGGAGGTGTCACTTTGACTTGCTACCGTTCAGATCTTTTTAAAGCAGCTGCATCTTTCTGAAGGATTTTTCTCATTTGCAGCAGTAACCTGGGAAAAAACACACATTTTGATTAAGGAGCTCCAGACTGATGGTGTGTGGCAGAACATTAGACCAGGGGTTCCCAACCCCCGGTCCATGGACCAGTACCGGGCTGCGGCAGGCCAGCAACTAGTCTGCACAAATAATCAAAGTCCCATCCATGGGATGCAGGCAGCACACAAAACCACGCACTCTCTGGTCCATGGAAAAACCTTTCTCCGTGGAACTGGTCCCTGATGCCCAAAAGATTGGGGACCTCTCTTTAGATATTTGGTGCCTTCAAAATATTACATGTAATTGCGTCTGTAGGTCCTCACTGCTTTGACCATCGTGATAGTGTGTAACAGCATGGTAACATCATACCACAAGCTCTGTCCCTTTTGGATGTATAGGCAATTTTGTGTCGTATGTAGAAAAGAGAGAGGACTCGTGTCCCCATGCTGCCATGAATGGATTCTTCTGCCAAACAGGAAGGGGACAAAAATGCAACTTTGTGATATCACACACAATAAGCCCATCTTGCTTTTCATCCGTAGGTGGTACCTGAAAAATACACAGTCCTGGATAGAACTAATTTAATGCTCTGTGACTTATTTAATCTGCTTTAATGCTTACCTGATTATTCCTTTTATGTGCCATTAAACTGAGTAACTGAATTTCTGTGTCTTGTTCCTTGAATCGTAGACCTACTTAAGGACAGAGTGATGCTATCTGAGTTTTTCTATGCGGTGCTACAATCCCTTCCCTAACAGCTAAGTCTTCCATTTTGTTTAGTGGTTAAGGCACTTGATTAAAAAGCCAGAGACAGCGAGTTCAAGTTCTGCCTTAGCCATGACAGCCAGCTGGGTTACTTTGGGGCAGTGACTCTCTCTGACAGGGTTGTTGTTGTGGGGGAAATAGGAGGAAGAAGGTATGTTGAATATGTTTGCCACCTTGATTTTTTTGTAAAAAAAAAAGAGGGATAAATAACTGGACAACTCAGCAAGATTATTCTGAGTGTACAAACTGAGGCCTGTAGAAACTTCTAGAACTCATAAGGGATTCAACCTATTCTCCAAAGCACCTGAAGGCAGGAAAGAAGCATGGATGGAAACTAATCAAGGAGAGAAGCAACCAAGAACTCAGGAGAAATTTCCTGACAATTAGAACAATTAACCAGTGGAAAGACTTGCCTTCAGACGTTGTGGGTGCTCCATCACTGGAAGTTTTAAGAAGAGATTGGGCAACCATTTGTCAAAAATGGTATAGGGCAGGGGTAGGCAACCTTGGCTCTTTTATGACTCGTGGACTTCAACTCCCAGAATTCACGAGCCAGCATGGCTGGCTCAGGAATTCTGGGAGTTGAAGTCCACGAGTCATAAAAGAGCCAAGGTTGCCTACCCCTGGTATAGGGTCTCCTGCTAGAACAGGTCGTTGGACTAGAAGACCTCTGAAGTCCCTTCCAACGCTGTTATTCTGTTATTACCAATTTTATTTTATTATGAAACCAGGCATAAGCAAGCATTTATATTTGTAGTTGGCTCCCTTCCTCCAATAAACCTATTTCTGTTTTTAAAACACGCGTAATGAAAAGCGCTTGATGTTCCCAGTGTCAATGAAATCATTCTTTTCGAACTCTAGCATCTAATTTAAAAATCACATTTAAGACTTCTCTACTGATCTGACGTGGTTGTAAAGGGAAGCCAAGATATAAACTGCTTCTATTCTGAATCCTTTATGTGCCCAGTTAGGTGACTAGTTGTGATTTGTATTATTTTAGGTATGCTACTATGACACAGGCGGAATTGTAGGAAAATCAACATGGGTTGTTGGAATGTATTTTTCTATGCAACAAATACAGTGGTATTCCACCTGTAGATGGCAGTGTTTACAAGTTTGGTTCTATGGTATATACTCTGTGCTCTTTTGTTCTGAATAGAGTTTCCTGCTTCCTGTTACAGTAAAAACAGTTAAGCAGTAAAGCACATGGTGACTGTACTCTTTGCTCTATGGTGCTATATATAAACAGAATTTCTAACAGGTGTGTTGGTGTCCATTTCCAACTTGGCATGTTGGGTGTTTTATTTTAAATTTTATTTCCTTTTTATTTGATTATGTGCCATCAAGTTGGTGTTGACTCTTAGTGATCACATAGATCAGGGGTCTTCAAACTTGGCCCTTTTATGACTTGTGGACTTCAATTCCCAGAATTCCTCAGCCAGCGTGCTGAAGTCCACAAGTCATAAAAGGGCCAAGTTTGAAGACCCCTGACATAGATAGATGTTATCCTAAACTATCTGTCCCCAGCCGGGTCCTTCAGGTCTCTGAATAATTAACCCTAGACAACCATAAGGGAGTCCATCCACCTTGCTGCTGGTCATCTTCTCTTACCTTCCACCTTCCCCAGCATCAGAGCCTTCTCCAGGGAGGCTGGGCGTTCACCTAACATGTTTGAAGTGAGATAATTGGAATCTGGTTGCTTGTGCCTTCAGTGGGACTCTGGATTGATTTTATTACTGCAATTTATAAGCTGCTCAGTTCCATTGCATCTGTCAAGGAAGGAAGGGATGTCTGGTCTGTCTAAACCTAAGGGCCTTGCCCTGAAAAGTGCCCAAGAAATCCGGGGAGGAATCAAATTAAATGTGATAAGTTGTCTGAAGCTACGTAACTTGTTTTCCTGTTAGAAAGCAGAAAATGCAGTGACCAGAAGATATTGGCAATCTAGTTTTAGCAATTTTATCTTCTGATTTAAAACATGTCTTTAGAAATTGTTTGAGGAAGGAGGAAGGAAGGAAGGGAGGGAGGGAGAGAGGGAAGGCTAGGATAGGAGGAAGGAAAAATAGGAGGGAGGGAGGGAGGGAAGGAAGGAAGGCAGGGAGGAAGGGAGGAAGGGAGGAAGGGAAGAAAGGAAAGAAAGGAAGGAAGGATAGAATAGGAGGAAGGAAGAATAGGAGGGAAGGAGGGAAGAAGGAAGTGAAGGAAGGAAGGAAGGAAGGAAGAAAGGAGGGAAAGGAGGGAGGGATGGAAGGAAGGCTAGGATAGGAAAAAGGAAGAATAGGGAGGGAGGGAAGGAAGGGAGGGAGGAAGGGAAGAAAGGAAGGAAAGGAAGGANAGGAAGGAAGGAAGGAAGGACGGGAAGAAAGAAGGAAAGGAAAGGATAGAATAGGAGGGAGGAAGAATAGGAGGGAGGGAGGGAAGAAGGAAGGAAGGAAGGAGGGAGGGAGAGAAGGACGGATAGGAAGAAGGAAGAATAAGTGGGAGGGAGGAAAGGCAAAATGAAAGAGGGAGGAAGGAAGGGAGAGGGAGAAAAGGGGGAAGGAAGGAAAAAGGAAGGAAGGAAGAATAAGAAGGGAGGGAGGGAGGGAAGGAAGGAAGATTATAATTACTTCAGGACATAACATCTCCAGTTGTTTCCCCCCCCCCCAAATGGTCTAACCCATCTGCAAACCTCTGCTTCAGAAAGTTAACAGCACTTGGACATCAGTATCAAAATTGATCATCCCTCCCCCCCCTTCCTTTCCATGTTTGAACTAAGTTTGTCTATTTAATCGCAGCTGAATTGGTCAATACTTGGTTTAACCACTGCTCTATAGAGCAGAGAATAGTGTTCTGCTGAAATGCAATTTCTCCAGACACGGGAGATTATTGATTTCCTATAATCTTAAAAGCCAAACTATGTATTTAATTCACCCACACATTTTTTTGAAAAGTGAACTTAAGTGGTCCACTTCTATTCCAGGCAAAGGTTAGCTGCAGGCTTTTGTCCAAAATGTGCTTTCAATCTTTGAACATTTCAGACTGAAACCTATCCACTGTCAAAATTGCTGGAAGCATTAAAAAGCCATAAAGGCAAAGAATGGAAGAAGCGGGGTTTTTTTTTTCCTTCTTCTCCAAAATAAAGATGGCTAATTTAAGCATGCTTAAAAAAACACAGATGATGTAATAGCACAGTGACTACCTATTAAATGCAGCTAAATAGGACCCCAATAGAGAGAGTTGGGGGATGGATTAGAAGACCTCCAAAGTCCCTTCCAACTATTATTATTATTATTATTATTATTATTATTATTATTATTATTATTATTATTATTATTATTATTATTATTATTATTATTATTAATCGCACAGTCAGCCAGATGTTCAGACCGGATTTGGCATTTTGTCTACCTATCGAGTTCTTACCCAGGACCTGGGATAGGCATTATTATTATTATTATTATTATTATTATTATTATTATTATTATTATTATTATTATTATTATTATTATTATTATTATTATTATTATTATTATTATTATTATTATTATTATTATTATTATTATTATTAT
>NW_015389750.1:50474-58641 GCF_001527695.2 Protobothrops mucrosquamatus | reverse complement strand
ATAATAATAATAATAATAATAATAATAATAATAATAGTAAAGTTGGAAGGGACCTTGAAGGTCATCTAGTCCAACCCCCTGCTCAGGCAGGAAACCCTATACCATTTCGGACAAATGGCTGTCCAGTCTCTTCTTAAAAACTTCCAGTGTTGGAGCATTCACTGCTTCTGGAGGCAGGTTGTTCCACTGGTTAATTGTTTTTGTATTTTGTTATCTTCTCCAGTTCTTTCTTGTCTATTCTGCTGTCTCCAGACACTGCCACGTCCACTATCCAGACTTTTTTGTCTTTCTTATCGACAATTGTTAAGTCTGGGGTGTTATGTTGCAGGTGCTTGTCTGTTTGAATTCTGAAGTCTCAGAGCAGTTTAATTTTATCATTTTCTATGACTTTCTCTATTTTATGATCCCACCAGTTTTTGCTTACAGGCAAATTATATTTCTTGCAGATATTATTATTATTATTATTATTATTATTATTATTATTATTATTATTATTATTATTATTATTATTATTATTATTATTATATTTGAGCATCATCATGCTTGGTGTTCCGGTATCTGAAGGGCTGCCACAAGGCAGAGGGGGCCAGGTTGTTCACAAGAGCACCAGAGGGAAGGACGAGAAACAATGGTTGGAAACTGATCAAAGAGAGAAACAACCTGGAATTAAGGAGAAACTTCCTGACAGTGAGGACAATCAACCAGTGGAACAGCTTGCCTCCAGAAATCGTGGGCGCTTAATCACTGGAGATTTTTAAGAAGAGACTAGACATCTACCTGTCTGAGACGGTGTAGGTTCTCCTGCTTGAGCAGGGGGCTGGACTAGAAGACCTCCAAGGTCCCTTCTATTCTATTCTATTCTATTCTATTCTATTCTATTCTATTCTATTCTATTCTATTCTATTCTATTCTAATCAGTCTAATCTAATCTAATCTAATCTTAGCTGCTGGCCATCTGTCCTAAACCAAATTTATCAGGGGTCACGAAAGGTTATAAAATGGGTGCTACCAGACTCTGCCACCTTAGGTGAAAAAGCTCGCTTCTGGAAAGGCCAAACCACCAAATTCCTCCTGCTGGAACAGAACACTTCAGTTCCTCAACCTGCCAATTACTTAGCCCAGAAATCAATTTCTTACCCAGCGTGGCCATTAGTATGCTAATTATTTCTGACAGACTTTTTGAACGCCGTACGGAGAATCTGTGATTATTCCAAAGCAGATGTGCCCCTCGCCTTTAGTGCTGCGCGTTTCCCGATGTAAATATTTCCCATCTTTCTTGGGAGATTTGCTTGTTTGTCTTTCCTTCACTCCATGCCCACCCACCTAAGCCTGCCTCCCCCCTTTTTGAATCTCAGTTTGCTAAATTATTCTGCAGCTCAACCACAATATGGAAAGAAACATCTGCTTCCAAGCAACTGGGCAAAGAGGAATTAAATGCGTAAGATAGTAGCGTCAAAACTAAGAGAAAGCCCTTTTTAAAAAAAATAAAAATAAAAATCCAAGTGTGGCTTGGATAGTGGATATATCGCTTTAGGAGATACATCTGCAAAGTACTTGAACTTGCCAGTCAGATACTGGTGGTCCTCTTATCACACAGTATACACTTCTGCTCTTATAATTCTGCATGTCTTTCTCTGAACTAGTCACGGGAATGAAGCTACTTCAGGCTGTTTATGCTGCTTACAGGCTGTCAGAGGGTGGAAACAGACCTAGAATGGAGAATGGGATTGAATGCTGTCTTTAAAGAAATAGCTCAGAGCTTTGCAAGAGATAAAACTGGAAGGAAACAGGAAGTAAAAAGGTAACTGTCAGGATGTTCTGCATTGACAACAGATGGAAATGTAGCCATCTTTTTTCCCTTTCGCTTTTAGAGTTAGATAATGCTGGGAGGAGGGGGGATGTGAATGAGAATCTAGCTAGACATAACAACACTAAACTTAGTGTGAGAATCAAGGTTATTGAGCCCAGAAATGATAAAGAATTGGCGGGCTGGAGAACTGGAGAGTAAGCCCGTGCTTTGAGCTAATTGGGGAATGTGATTTATGGCTGTTAATTGGAGGAGGGAATTGTGCTTTGATACTATCTGCTCAGGGGAGGGGAACTCAGTTTTTGGCTTCGATTATGTTAGTGCCGATGCTATGTTATTCGAATAAAAGATTCTTTAAGGTAAACAATGCCTCGAAGTCCTTTTGAAGCGTTTCATCTGTCGGAACCATGACAGTAACACTCCTAACCCTAACCCTAACCACCAAGAACTAAGAGCCTTAAAAAATACAGACAGTCCTCAACTTCCAAGAGTTCATTTAGTGGCCACTCAAAGTTACAACAGCACTGAAAAAAGTGACTTATAACCATTTTTCATACTTACAATATTGCAGCATTCCCATGATCAACATTCAAATGCTTGGCATCTGAAGTGGTACTAACACTACTTCACGTGATCGTGATTCTATCCCTCTGTTAATGCAGCCTAGCACTGTGTTGGCTTTTTTGGAAGCTGCCGCACACGGCTGGCTCCTATTTCAGTGATTGTCCACTAGGACTCCGAGGTCCCTCTCAGAAACTGTCAAAAGCTCCTCAGTAATACAGCAGAGATACCCCAGTTTCCACAGTACCCAATTCCAGGTTCGGTGCAGAAGTTCCCAACCACTAACTCAAGGTTGTTTTTTTTTTTTTTTTTAATCAAAGCCTGACACCAGGACTTCATGGCTCTGCAGTGGTCAAGAGACTGCAAGACCTGACCTTGACTGAGTGGCAGATGACTCTGGGGTGGTCCTGAAAATCTGAGATTTTCACAGGTTTGAAGGCACATGAAGATTCTCCTTCTCTTTTCCTTTATCCTTTCAAGTCTATACCTTTCCTATTGTACCAAAGCAGACAATTATTGAGGTACAAAAACAAGCAGGCTAGCTCATAAAGATCTCTACACTTCTAGAGTTTCCTTAATAAGAAACAGAAATCAAAATATGTCACTAAACTCGCAATAACAAAGCTCTTCCACATTGCCACCACAGATGTATCTTATGACGAGACACTGGAGAACCGTGTATATTTAGCCTCAAGGGGAAAAAGGGTGTGGTGGCATCTGAAGGGATGTCAGGGAGAAAAGGAAGACCTGTTCTCTTTCAGAGTGGAAGACGTGGGATATTGAATTTAAGGAACAAGAAGCCAGATTTTACCGGGATTTTAGGAAATGACTTCCTAGCCCAGGGGTGTCAAACTCAATTTCATTGAGGGCCGCATCAGCATTGCAGTTGCCCTTGGGGGGGCTGGGTGGGTGTGGCCTACTGGGTGGGTGTGGCCTACTGGGTGGGCGTGGACAGATTGGGTGTGGCCTATTGGGTCGGCATGGCCAGCTCTACATCGTTTGCGTCAAGGGTGCCTGTGGGGGCCTGGGCAGGAATGGGACAGATCTGAGGGTCTCTGGCAGAAGGGGGTGGGACTGGGGCAAGTGCCAAGGCATGGTCCACTGGAGGAACCTCACTGCCTGCCGAAACCCCTCCGCCGGAGCCCATCAATGTGAAGTAGGCGAGGGCCATTTGCTGACCACTTCCAGGTGATGGTGCATTTCTTCATTCCTCACAAAGGGTGACACCTCCCCAGCATGCACCCAGGGGGCAGGGCTGACATGGTGGGGGCTGGTTCCTCACTGTTTCCAGACAGCCTTGTGGAGCTAAGAGTGAATGTGCTTCAGCATAGATGGCCACCACAAAATTGTACATTGGCTCCTGTCCGGCCTGGGCCAGGGCCAAAGCAGTGGGGGCCGTTCCCTCACTGTTTCCAGGATGGCTTCGCGGGCCACATGAAACCACTTTGCGGGCTGCATCCAGCCCCCGGGCCTTGTGTTTGACATGTCTGTCCTAGCCTATCAGCAGTTTGATAGTAGAATCAATTCCCTAAGACCTGGTGGGCCCTGTTGCATTCCACCAAAGGTTACAGCGGTTCTCAACCTATGGGTCGCGACCCCATTTGGGGTCGATCAACCATTTCACGGGGGTCACCAAGCAAGGCTGTCCGCCATTTTTTTCCCCTTTTCCGGCGGGTGCCTTACCTCCCTTGGGCTGGGCCAGCTGGTGGTCGGCCTGCTCCATCTCTGCTGCTTGCCAGCTACGCCTCGGCCGGCGCAGGGGGCAGAACCACACATGCGCGGCGCTCCCGGGCAGGGAAAGTCCTCGACTTATGACCAGTTGGGTAGTCCTCGACTTATGACCGGTTTAGTCCTCGACTTACGACCGGTTGGGGGTCGCGACATTAAAAAGGTTGAGAACCACTGGGTTAGACCGCCATTGAGTGGGGACATTTTAGTACGAATTCTTTCAAAAAGTTGGGAGTTGGATTGAATGGGCAAAATGGCTCTTAACTCTGTGATTTTATTACTAAATAAAGCTATTGATCTCATTTGCTTCCTGGACAAGCTACACGATAGGACCCTTATCTGCTTAGTGGTTGAAATATTGATGTTCTATGAGGACTGGCTGAAGATCAGCCCGATTCATGGGGTATCTGCAGGAGATCAAAAAGTCAAACTAGATGGGACTTTGATTGTACAATTGTAGCTACCCTTTGACTTTTTTTGATCNCAACACTGGAAGTTTTTAAGAAGAGACTGGACAGCCATTTGTCTGAAATGGTATAGGGTTTCCTGCCTGAGCAGGGGGTTGGACTAGATGACCTCCAAGGTCCCTTCCAACTTTATTATTATTATTATTATTATTATTATTATTATTATTATTATTATTATTATTATTATTATTATTATTATTATTATTATTATTAAAAAGTCCCTGACCACTCAACCCAATACAGCACAACCAACACAAACCCTCAAAAGAACTACACTGCCATACATCAAGAATATCTCAGAAACCGCCAACAGACTCCTACAACCACATGGAATCAGCATAGCACACAAGCCAACTGAAGCCCTTCAAAACATCCTAAGCAAACCAAAAGACCCCAGCAACCTCAGAAGAAAAAAGAGGAGTCGTCTACAACATACAATGTAAGAACTGCAACAACCACTATGTAGGACAAACAGGCAGAAGACTGACAGACCGCATCCACGAACACCAACCAGAAGTCAGAAGACATGATGAAAACTCTTTAATTTCACAACTATTGACAGATTTAACCATGGTTTCAATTGGGAAAATGTGACGATCCTAGACCAGGCTTAGTCTGAAAATGCAAGGCAATTTCTAGAAGCCTGGCACTCTGACAAATCAGCCATCAGTAGACACATAGAGATAAACAACATCTATAGACTATTGAAAAGAGACAATCAACTAACCCAAAAAGGGGACAAAAGGATTTAAGCACCTCTCCACCAGCAATCAGCACCCAGATCAGCATAGATTAACTATAAGGTTAACTTCAGACAAACAATCAAGTAAGCAATACCCCAATCAAGAAACTGCCACAGAGCCATTAGTAAACAGCCCAACCAAAGAATCCCTAAGATCGCCCCCCCGCCCCCGCTCCCCCACACAGACAGGCAAGACACCAGAATATAAACTGACAGCAAACTCCACTCCTTACAAGCACTGATGATATTACCTAGTTAGGGTAATGAAACGTCTGCAAGAAAACAAGCAAACTCAGAGAGCACCAAGGATCCCACAGTCATCGTCTTCCTCCTCCTCCTCCTCCTCCTCCTCCTCCTCTTCTTCTNCGATAGGACCCTTATCTGCTTAGTGGTTGAAATATTGATGTTCTATGAGGACTGGCTGAAGATCAGCCCGATTCATGGGGTATCTGCAGGAGATCAAAAAGTCAAACTAGATGGGACTTTGATTGTACAATTGTAGCTACCCTTTGACTTTTTTTGATCTCCCATCTTAGATATCCTTTAGGAAGAGCTGGAAAAATATTGTCAGGAATCTTGAAAAGCCCCCAGCAGAGGTTGAACAGTGCCGCAATAGATGGATGAAGAGTTTGACTTAAAAGCAAAAGCTGTTTGAACGTTACACAGTTCTCCAAAGCTTTCAATATCTTGAAGGGATGTCTGCCTGCCCAAGAAACACTTGTTACTACAATCACCATCAAAAGCTTTGCAAAATGTTGAATGGGAAATGAATGTTCCATGTACTGTATACAGCAAGTTAGGCTGTAAACACGAGTGCCACAATGAAGAACGTAAACAACACTCAATGAATTCAGGCTCAAACAAACAGAAAGCTAGAGTTTTGAATGTTAATGTTCAACCTGCAATTTCCATCCCTATTTTATAATTCATATCTTTCTGCTAGGAACTTACAGAGAAAGCTTTCGACTTGACAGGTAGCATAACGATGCCTGAAATATTTTTAAATTGCAGCAGATAATGAAAAGGCTAAATAAGTCTTCCAAAACTCACGTCAGATGACATTTACAATAGACGGTTTGTATGTAGTGTAAGATCGAAAATAAATAATTTTCTGGGGAGGAAAATCCATAATCTACGTGCACAGTTGCTTTGAAGAGTAGCAAGTCAGAACTCCTGTATATATTTTGTTGGCCTCTCAGAATTTTGTCTCAGAATGTTGGTAATACACATTGTGGGAGGACAGCATCCCCTCCCCCAGAGAAAGAAATATTTTGGGGAATATTAAAAACCAGAATATTATATTTCCCCAAAGGATTGGATCTTAAAGGCAGACCCCCTCCCCCAGTCTCTCTGCCCTGAGCAGAAACCAGGTGTATAGAAATGCAGATTTGATAATCCTTTCAGAAAGGTTGGAGTCAGGAAGCTAGAAGCTGATGAGATTAGAAAGTCAAAGATCCCTAAAATCTACATATCCCACCCAAACTCTAAAAACATGACCTTTAGGACATAATAGGATTAACCCACCACCATTAGAATACCAGAAAGGCACACTGAACCTCAGGTCAATGTTCATGACACAGGAACAGGAAACAACCTCAAAAGCCCAAGAAGGTATAAAAACCCACCACTCCCAGCTACATGTGGTCAGCTACTCCAGAGCCTCATGTCTTGTGGTTCTGCTCTTCAATAAACTACAACCTTCTTTCTAAAGCAGTCTCCATTTTGTTTATTCCCAGCTTGGACTGGACCCTGAGGAAGATTTTTCTTTCAACCACATTATTCAAAACATTACACAATGCCATATTATCTTATACGTAACCCTCCCTTGGGTTGGGTGGTTGCTTTGGTAGTGGAGCAAACTTGCTACCCTTCCTGGACATCCTGACTAGCAGAGACCACAGTGGCAAACTAAAAATGCAAGTCTAAGAAAAACCATCCATACCAATCAGGTGCTCCATTACTAAACAACAGCCCAATCTCCCACAAGAGAAGCTGCATAGGGACTTTATTTAGATGTGCCCAAACACACTGCAGCAACCCAGAACAGCAGAAAAAGGAAATGGAGCGAATAGACTAGACTAGACTAGACTAGACTAGACTAGACTAGACTAGACTAGACTAGACTAGACTAGACTAGAATAGAATAGAATAGAATAGAATAGAATAGACTAGACTAGACTAGACTAGAATAGAATAGAATAGAATAGAATAGAGCTGGAAGGGACCTTGGAGGTCTTCTAGTCCAGCCCCCTGCTCGAGCAGGAGAACCTATACTATTTCAGATAAGTGACTGTCCAGTCTCTTCTTAAAAACCTCCAGTGATGGAGCGCCCATGATTTCTGGAAGCAAGCTGTCCCACTGGTTAATTGTCCTCACTGTTAGGAAGTTTCTCCTTAATTCCAGGTTGCTTCTCTCTTTGGTCAGTTTCCATCCATTGTTTCTTGTCTTGCCCTGTGGTGCTTTGGAGAATAATTTGACCCCCTCTTCTTTGTGGCAGCCCCTCAACACATTCAACACATTCTAACAAAATGATACTCACACAACTTCATCAAAAATGATGAAGAAGAAAAATGAAGAGAAGGACGATGGGGAACATGATAGCAGTATTCCAATATCTCAGGGGCTGCCACAAAGAAGATGGAGTCAAGCTATTTTCCAAGGCGCCTGAGGGCAGGACAAGAAGCAACGGATGGAAACTAATCAAGGAGAGAAGCAACCTAGAACTAAGGAGAAACTTCCTGACAGTTAGAACAATTAACCAGTGGAACAACCTGCCTCCAGAAGTGGTGAATGCTCCAACACTGGAAGTTTTTAAGAAGAGACTGGACAGCCATTTGTCTGAAATGGTATAGGGTTTCCTGC
>NW_015389750.1:44837-48190 GCF_001527695.2 Protobothrops mucrosquamatus | reverse complement strand
TTATTATTATTATTATTATTATTATTATTATTATTATTATTATTATTATTATTATTATTATTATTATCTTTTATTCATTAGACATGAACCTCAGTCAACTGAACATTCAAATTGGCTGGCGCTGATGGTTGACACAGGTTGCTGCCAGCATCCTAGGTGTCAACCAGGTACCTCCTTAAAATGTAAGATTTCCGAGTAGCACAGTTTTTTGTAGCATTGCTGGAGTTATTGCAGGAAGCTGCAGTTTCTTGAAATATTTTGCAAAGTTTTTGGACATAGTTCCCAGTGCCCCGATGACAATGGGTACCACTGGTACACGTTTCATCCATAATCGCGGAGTTTCGATGGCCAGGTCGCGATATTTCGTAATTTTTTCCAGTTCTTTTTCTTCGACTCTGGCATCTCCTGGTACAGCGATATCAATCAGCTGTACGCTTCGGTTCTGTACAACTGTGATATCTGGCGTATTGTGTTCCAAATGGTGATCTGTCTGTATTCGAAAGTCCCACAAGGTCTTCACCCTCTCATTCTCAATGGAGAATCTCCATAGACATTGCTCCATATTAAGGTAACCTAGTCTATTGTGAGAACCCAATTAATAGATGGCAAAGTAATTACTCCCTCATTGCTTCTAATAGAAGGAGCCCCATGTTGTTTCAGACGTTTTCCCCCTTAGAGATCATGTATTTAATAGTCATGGATTATAACCTCCAATTAACTCCATTGTTTCTTTACTCTGGAGAGGAAGCAAATGTTGTCTTGATTTACGAAGGCACAGGCCTTTGATTTGGTTAACTTCCTTTTGCAAATATTTATCAAAGAAAGGGAAACATTTTGAAAATATGAATGTCATAAGAAGCACAAAACTAATAATTATCCACCAGGTTTGAGCCTTTCGCTAATAATAATAATAATACAGTTGGAAGGGACCTTGGAGGTCATCTAGTCAAGCCCCTTGCTCAGGCAGGAAACCCTATACCAAGGCTTTTCAACCAGTGGTATGGGTACCACCTGTGGTACATTGGCACCTGGCAAGTGGTATGCGACCACCCTAGAAAAGTGGTAGTGGGGGAGGGGAATGAGCTGAACCGGTGGCAGCACCGCACAAGCCTGAGTAAGAGATGGCTGGAGCTGCAGGGCTGTCAGGGCTCAGCGGAAGCACCAGGATCAGCACTTCTTCGGGACTGTCAGGGCTTAGTGGAAGCGCCAGGATCAGTGCCAGGCTCCAGCTGGAGCTCGGCGCTAATCCTGGCACTTCTGCTGAGCCCAGAAAAAGCGCCGATCAGCTGGAATGTTGCAGCATCTCCAGGGTCTTGTGATTTACATTCAGATGCTTGGCAACTGATTCATATTTATGACGGTCACAGTGTCCCAGGGTCATGTGAAGTGACCAAAACCTGCTGCAACCACCCAGCAGATGGGGGGGGGGTAAAAACCAAACACCCCCCCACCCCACCCCCACTGCCAATCCTCGACAGAAATGCTCACAACAATGAAAACCTCGGACAGGAGGAAGAGCGCCGCCGGGTAGGCAGGCAGGTGTCTTGCTCGGCTGTGGCTTGGGGGGCACTTTTTTCAGTGCCATTGTAACTTCGAACAGTCACTAAGCGAACTGTTATAAGTTGAGGACTATCTGTACTTCATCAGTTTTTTCCTTTTTTTTTTTGACACCTTGCTAGGCGACTGGTGGTACTCGGATATTGCCATATCCTAAAAGTGGTACAATGGGTGAAAAGGTTGAAAAGCCCTGCCCTATACCATTTCAGACAAATTGCAAAAACAAAAGCGAAACAATGGCAAAACAAAATTGTGAAACAAAACAAGCTCATCTTTGTGGATGCACGGAATATTAAAGAGAGCATAAAGCCAAATTTTAAAAAATATATATTCTGAACTGGCGAGAAAGAATCCTTTTTCTCTGTATTCAAAAAGAAACTGGTTCCTTGTCACAACCAGTTGTGAACTGACAAATTATGCTTTACAGTCCCTTTAAGGAAGAAGTGTGCCACAAAAGGCTGAACAGATGAAGGGAACATATGGGTGCCACTGTTCATGCATAAGATACAATACAGTAATTTTGTCCAAAGAGAAAATTAGGATGGTGCTTCAATTCCATATTCCTGGGAACCTACATGGGGGTTAAGCTATTTGGAACCATTGTTAAGTTCTCAAGAATGACAACATGCCACATATAAGGTCTTCCTTGTTAACCATTCCAGTTTTTCTTTTTTAATTTTCTTAGCATAACAGGGATGTCCCAAAGTTGCTTTTTCACAAGGCAACTGGACTTCCTTGTTTTTCTTTGAAGACGTTTTGCTTCTCATCCCAGAAGCTTCTTCAGCTCTGACTGGATGGTGGGGAAATGGAAGGATGTATACTCCTTGCAGACAGCTGGTCATTTGCCTTCTTTTAGAGAGTCGTTGAGGCCACCTGGAAGTTTATCTGTGTTGTCAGATTTGGGGTAACTATTTGGAATAACCTTTGGGATAACTATGACCTGGACGACTGACAATTTCCATAGACATAACAGGGATAGAAACACAACAGTTTTGTTAACAGAAAATTGTCTTTTTCAATCACAAACTAAGTAAAAATTTGCTTTTCTCCACATTAAAGCTCATTTTGTTGGATAGGGCCATTGTTCAAGTTTGTCAAGATCTTTTTGAATCCTGAATACTTGTCCAGTTCTGGTTGCTACGATACCAGAAAAGATCCTGAGGCCCTAGAAAAGAGTGCAGAAAAGAGCAACAACCAAACTCAGAGAGCACCAAGGACCCCACAGTCCTCCTCCTCCTCCTCCTCCTCCTCCTCCTCCTCCTCTCTGCAAACTTCACACCCTTCTAGCACTAATGTTGGGTAGAATTCCCTATACCTAGGAAAGTAGGACTAAGGAGCAATCTGGAATAAAGTTTTCACTTTTTAGCGGGCATGATTAAAAAAAATATGGAAGCATATTTGGTGAAAAGTAATATTCTAGTCAAAAGATAGACATTCCAACTTACTGAGAACTGTATCTTGTGCTCTACTGTGGTTGTCAGAAGTTTTGAAGCAATGGAAAAGATGGGGAGGCAAAATTAAGGAGGGAGGGAGAGAATTCATAAATTTCTTTTGTAAAGAAAGAGGGATAATTAAGTCTGATGATCCCATTTTCCCCCGGAGAGAAAAGGGATTTAGTAAAGCAGGACACTTCATTTTTCACCCAAGCCCAGAGAAGGTCATCTCCATATTTAAGCATTTAAGAAGACTTTCTATATTCAGTCCCTCTTCTATATTAATAAAGGTAAAAAATACAGTAAAAGATGAGGCCAGGAGAGGCTCCCAGATTTATATTTATAGGCAGATTAGTTAAAATG
>NW_015389750.1:0-44817 GCF_001527695.2 Protobothrops mucrosquamatus | reverse complement strand
CGGAGAGAAAAGGGATTTAGTAAAGCAGGACACTTCATTTTTCACCCAAGCCCAGAGAAGGTCATCTCCATATTTAAGCATTTAAGAAGACTTTCTATATTCAGTCCCTCTTCTATATTAATAAAGGTAAAAAATACAGTAAAAGATGAGGCCAGGAGAGGCTCCCAGATTTATATTTATAGGCAGATTAGTTAAAATGGAAACATTAAGAAGAAAACGGGACTTGAAAAATTAAAGGAGGAATGGAGACATGGACCATATTTTGATCAGCTCCCAGCAGGGAGGCCAAAGGCCACAAAGTACTTTTGTTGAAGCTCATCTGGGATAAGAGACTTAATTTGCTTTATTTTATCCACATTCCTTCCTATTATAACGCTATAGATTGGGATGTTTGGATGTACCTGCATTGCATATCTATAGTTTTATACAGCGATAGGTCTATCGGCAAATGTTACATTAAATTCATACTGTGTTTGCTTATAGACCAATCGATATATAAAACTATAGATCTGCGATACAGGTAAATCCAAATATTATACAATACATCTTGTGAACCAGTATCAGCAATAAAACAATATAATTTGACTAGTGTATTAAATGTAGATGTAGATCTCACCTCCATTCAGTTTACCCATTGGTCCCTTTTAATATATAGGGTTTTAATTTTTACTGCCCAATTTTTAAAAATGTTTTTAACCTTCTAATTGTTTATATTGTTGTTTGTGATATCGTAAACTGCTCAGAGTTGCTTGATGGGAAGATGGGCGGCATGTCATTCATTCATTCATTCATTCATTCATTCATTCATTTTCCATACCCAGCTACGTGACTCTGGGTAGCTTACAATTTTAACACTATAAAACAGTGAAAGCAATTGAAAACATCCAAAACATAAATACATAGATGTAGTAGAAGTCCAGACAGAGCCTGGAGGTTGGAGTCAAGAGAGGAATCATCCTGGAATCGTTGCGTTCCCACAAGTGAATCAAGTCCAGCCTCCCCTTGAATTCCATTAACTCTTATCTAGTGCCAATTTAGTGCTGTTCCTTGACTAGATTCTTTTGTATAGGCTTGAGCAATAAATCAGCTTAACTGGAATTGGTCCTGATTCTTCACTGCGAGTGAATTGGGTGGCCATACAAATAGCCCATGCCTTACAACCATTTCTTTAGTGCAGGGGTAGGCAACCTTGGCTCTTTTATGACTTGTGGACTTCAACTCCCAGAATTCCTGAGCCAGCATGGGGAAAACTTTGGCCCCTTTCATGACTTGTGGACTTCAACTCCCAGAATTCCTGAGCCAGCATGGGGGAAACTTTGGTCCCTTCATGACTCATGGACTTCAACTCCCAGAATTCCTGAGCCAGCATGGGGGAAACTTTGGCCCCTTCATGACTCGTGGACTTCAACTCCCAGAATTCCTCAGCCAGCATGGGGGAACTATGGCCCCTTCATGATGTGTGGACTTCAACTCCCAGAATTCCTGAGCCAGCATGGGGAAAACTTTGGCCCCTTCATGACTTGTGGACTTCAACTCCCAGAATTCCTGGGCTAGCATGGCTGGCTCAGGAATTCTGGGACTTGAAGTCTACAAGTCATAAAAGAGCCAAGGTTGCCTATCCCTGGTTTAGTGACTTATTGAAGTTACAACAGCACTGGTAAAAGTGACTTATGATTGTTTTTCACATGTGTGACCTTTGCAGCATCCCCATGATCAAAATTTGAACACTTGGCAACTGGTATATATTTATGATGGTTGCGGTGTCCCGGCTGGCTTAGCAATAGAAATTTTGGGCTCAGTTGCGATCGTAAGCCGAGGACTACCTGTATAAATTTTCTTAGAAATAAACTAAGGAATGCTGTGAGAAAACTTAAACCATCTGAGTAAAAAAACAGAAGGATATTTCAATGCAAATATTCAGAGCGTAAAAAGTGAGGCATCTTTTCAGTTCACCAAACAAGGCAAGACAACAATAAAACGGCATGCTTGGCTCAGCCATCTGAAAAAAATAATGCAATTAATTGTCAATCAGTTGCCACCCTGCTGGTGTGCCTTATTGTTCATTCTGGACAAGATTGCCAAAATTGACACCTGTCCATCACACACACGTTCTTCCCCTGGAATGGCGCTGACAGCATCTTTCTCTGGGTGCGCAAAGATCTTTAGAATAGAATAGAATAGAATAGAATAGAATAGAATAGAATAGAATAGACAATATGATAGAATAGAATAGAATAGAATAGAATAGAATAGAATAGAATAGAGTAGAATAGAATAGAATAGAATTAGAATATAGAATATAGAATATAGAATATAGAATAGAATAGAAAATATGATAGAATAGAGTATAATATAATATAATATAATATAATATAATATAATAGAATAGAATAGAATAGAATAGAATAGAATAGAATAGAATAGAATAGAATAGAATAGAATAGAATAGAATAGAATAGAAAACGGCTGCAGGACTTGGGTGTTGCTAGTCAAAAGAAAAGAAGAAATAGGGGTGACATGATAGCAGTCTTCCAATATCTCAGGGGCTGCCACAGAGAAGAGGGGGTCAAGCTATTCTCCAAAGCACCAGAGGGAAGGATGAGAAACAATGGTTGGAAACTGACCAAAGAGAGAAGCAGTCTGGAATTAAGGAGAAACTTCCTAACAGTGAGTACAATTAACCACTGGAACGGCTTGCCTTCAGAAATTGTGGGCGCTCCATCACTGGAGATTTTAAAGAAGAGGCTAGAAAGTCACTGTCTGAGATTGTATAGGTTATCCTGTTTGAGTGGGGGGCTGGACTAGAAGACCTCCAAATCCCTTACCAGCTCTATTCTATTCTATTCTATTCTATTCTATTCTATTCTATTCTATTCTATTCTATTCTATTCTATATTGTGGGTGCTCCATCACTGGAGGTTTTTAAGAAGAGACTGGACAGTCACCTGTCTGAGATAGTATAGGTTCTCCTGCTTGAGCAGGGGGCTGGACTACTCCAAGGTCCCTTCCAGCTCTATTCTGATTGCAGGCTACTTCTGCCAATTGCCGGCTGCCAGCAGTTCGACAGTTCAAGTCTCACCGGCTCAAGATTGACTCAGCCGTCCATTCTTCCGAGGTCGGTAAAATGAGGACCCAGATTGTGGGGGGCAAATATGCTGACTCTATAAACCGCTTAGAGAGGGCTGTGAAGCACTGTGAAGCGGTATATAAATGTAAGTGCTATTGCTATTTTGTGCCCTATCCCTTCCCACTACTACGGTGAGCCTTCCTTTGAGTCTCTTGGGTGCTGTTGGGATGTCATTCTTCAATCCTTCTCCTGCCCATACTACTAGGCGCTCAATACTTTCAGCATCCAAATATGGATTAAAGCTGCGCTTTTTTCAATTCCACAGAGCCGGGAAGTTCAAGACTGTTGGAGAAAATCAATCTTTCTGGTTGCTAAGAGTCCACGGGGACATGATGGCACATAATCAATCAAAAAATGAGGAGGAGTGACAGGTTGACAGGCTTATGCTTCTGGATCCAAACTTCTACCCAAAGTTTTAAAATAAAGTGGTCGGTCGATTTCTCAGTGGCTTGCCTATCTCTGTGGCTATTTATTTATTGTTTGTTTGTTTATATTCTGCACCTATTATTTTTAGCAATAACTCATGGTGGTGAACAATTCCAATACACCTTTCTCTTCCCATTTTCCCTACAACAACACTGTGAGATGAATTGAGCTGAGAATATGATTGGTACAAATCACCCAGCTGGCTTTCATGCCTAAGGCGGGACTAGAACTCACCATCTCCTGGTGATTGGCCCCAAATCACCCAGCTGGCTTTCATGGCTAAGGCGGGACTAGAGTTCACCGTCTCCTGGTGATTGGCCCAAAATCACCCAGCTGGCTTTCATGGCTAAGGCGGGACTAGAACTTACCGTCTCATGGTGATTGGCCCAAAGTTACCCGCTGGCTTTCATGGCTAAGGCGGGACTAGAACTTACCGTCTCATGGTGATTGGCCCAAAGTCACCCGGCTGGCTTTCATGGCTAAGGCGGGACTAGAACTTACCGTCTCATGGTGATTGGCCCAAAGTCACCCNTTTCATGGCTAAGGCGGGACTAGAACTTACCGTCTCATGGTGATTGGCCCAAAATCACCCAGCTGGCTTTCATGCCTAAGGCGGGACTAGAATTCATCGTCTTTTCTTTTTGTCAAGGCTTGAATGATGAGGCTTTAAAGATCTCTTTATAAGTGGAAAAAAGTTTCTCTCACTTTAAGTTCTTAGGGAATGTGATTAGTTTGGATTAGAAAATTGAATTTCTTCAATTAAGATTAAAATATGTGTGTTAATATTTCTCGTAGAGCTTAAATAGAATCTTGCTGATTAGGGTTGAACTGAATCATTTTGTCATTTGACCATCGATATGGGATGAGCTGAGGGAAGAAGGTATTTCTTTTAAAAAAATTCTAATTGGAGTATTTGAGAACTCTAATTGGAGTCTGTGGAGTCTAATTGGAGTCTTTGGAGATTCTCAGTCATCCAGGTCATGGTTGTCCCAAAGGGGCTTTTCCAAAAGGCAACTGGACTTTGTTTTTGCTTGAACACGTTCCGCTTCTCTCATCCAAGAAGCTTCTTCAGTTCTGAGAAGAAGCTTCTTGGATGAGAAGCGAAACATCTTCAAGGAAAAACAAAGTCCAGTTGCCTTTTGATAAAGTACCTTTGGGTATTACAGAAGGTCTTCAGTTATCCAAAGATGATTAGGAGACATTGGAGGCTAAAGCATATAAGGAACGGTTGCTGGAATTGGGAATGTCTAGTTTAATGAAGAGAAGGATGAGGGGGGACAGGATAGCAGTGTTCCAGTATCTCAGGGGCTGCCCCAAAGAAGAGGGAGTCAAGCTCTTCTCCAAATCACCTGAGGGCAGGAAAAGAAGTAATGGATGGAACCCAGTCAAGGAGAGAAGCAACGTAGAACTAAGGAGAAATTTCCTGACAGTGAGAACAATTAGTCAGTGGAACAGTCTGCTTCCAGAAGTTGTAGGTGCTCCATCACTGGAGTTTTTTTTTAAAGAAGAGACTGGACAGCCATTTGTCTGAGATGGGATAGTAGGGTCTTCTGCTTGAGCAGGGGGTTGCTTTAGAAGACCTCCAAGGTCCTTCCCACTCTTGTTATTCTGTATTAGCAAGAAAGTGTGATCCTATATAGTCTTCCTTAATAATATCACCCTCTCTCTGGACATGGTGTATCTCTGCTTCTTAAATACTTTGCCAGCCAGTGATGCTTTTGAAATGCAAAACTCACCGAGTTATTTTCCAAGCTTTTAACAGAGAATCTCCTTTTTTTTTTGCAAAGCAAAAAGACGGAGAGTGTTTTTGAAGTTCAGTAAAAAAAAAAAGGCAAAAGAAAAACACACCCTTTTATCTATTTCCATAAAAGCGACTTCCTTATAACTGCTTTTCATCCTGTCTACCACCCACTTTTGTCCCACAGGAACTGCTTTGTTGTTTCGTTCCTACGGAGACCTCAGCGTTGACCTGAAAGCATCACTGTTAACAATGAAATGTCCCATCCGTGCAGACTCCTGAAGAGCATTTATGGATATAGTTGTATAGTCCTTATCAGCTGATAACAATAGAAACAATAAAGGAAAGAGATTCTTCTGAATATAGTGTCAACGCTGCTAAATGTCGGATGTTTTTGCATTGACAACAGATGGAAATGTAGCCATCTTTTACCTTTTGCTTTTAGAGTTAGATGATGCTGGGAAGGGGGATGTGAATGGGATACAGCTAGATATAACAACACTGGACCTAGTGTGAGAAACAAGGTTATTGTAACCAGAGCTGATAAGGACTTGGTGGGCTGGGGAACTGGAGAGGAAGCCTTCGCTTCAAGCTAATTGGGGAATGTGATTGATGACTGTTAATTGGAGGAGGGAATTGTGCTTTGATACTATGTGCTCAGGGGAGGGGAATTCAGATTTTGGCTTCAATTATGCAGTGCTGAAGTTATGCAACTCAAAATAAAGATTCTTTAAGGCAGGGGTGTCAAACTCAATTTTATTGAGGGCCGCATCAGCATTGCGGTTGCCCTTGGGGGGGTGGATGGGTGTGGCCAGGGTGGGTGCGACCTACTGGGTGGGTGTGGATGAAGTGGGTGTGGCCTACTCGGTGGGCGTGGCCAGCTCTACATTGTGGGGGCCTGGGCAGGAGTGGGACAGATCTGAGGGTCTCTGGCAGAAGGGGGTGGGACCAGGGCAAGTGCCAAGGCATGGTCCACTGGAGAGGCTGAGCCAGGCGGTGTGAATCTGAAAAGAAGCGCGACGCTGCCCAGCCCCCAACCTGCCCAGTCTCGGCAGGCAGCGGGGCACTCTCCTCACAGTGCCGAGAGGTTAAGCCGGGCGGTGCGAAGCTCGCCAGCTTTGCACCTTGCTGCCTGCTGAAACTGGGCAGGCTGGGGGCTAGGCAGCATTGCACTTCTCATCAGATTCGCACTGCCCGGCTCAGCCTCTCGGCACTGTGAGGAGAGTACCCAGCTGCCTGCCGAAACCCCTCCCCCGGAGCCCATCAAGCTGGATATGTGAAGTAGGCCAGGGCCATTTGCTGGCCACTTCCAGGCGATGGTACATTTCTTCATTCCTCACAAAGGTTGACACCTCCCCAGCATGCACCCAGGGGGGCGATGCGGCAGGGGCTGGTTCCTCGCTGTTTCCAGACGGCCTTGTGGAGCTAAGACTGAATGCGTTTCAGCATAGATGGCCACCACAAAATTGTACATTGGCTCGCGGCCGGCCTGGGCCAGGGCCAAGGCAGCGGGGGCTGTTTCCTCACTGTTTCCAGGATGGCTTCGCGGGCCACATGAAACCACTTTGCGGGCCGCATCCGGCCCCCGGGCCTTGTGTTTGACATGTCTGCTTTAAGGTAAACAATGCCTCGAAGTTCTTTGAAGACTTCCATCTGTCGGAACCATGACATATAGATTGGGACACCATTAGGTGCTTTAACATGGCAACTGGCACATTTTACTTACTAAATTTGGATCTGGCCATTAGACGAGAGCCATAATGTTTGGGGGGAGGGGGGCCATTACATGCTGTGCTGTCTCTCCCACTAGTACAGATGAAGACAAGATGAGTAGAAGAAAAGACATTTAATTATCAATGATGGTCTCAGGCTAGCTGAATAGAATCAGAGAACGATAGGGCTGGAAGGGATCTTGAAAGTTTTCTTATCCAACACCCTGCCCATCCTACCTTGTACCACTCCAGACAAACAGTTGTCCCATCTTTTCTTGAAAACTTCCAATGATGGAGCACCCATAACGTCTGGAGGCAAGTTGTTCCATTGATTAATCATTCTCATTTTCAGGAAATTTCTCCATATTTCCATGTTGGCTGTCCCTCTGAGGAATTTCCATCCATTGCTTCTTATCCTGCTCTCAAGGTGCTACGGAGAATAAATGAACTCCCTCTTTCCTGTGACAGCCCTTCAAACAATGCAATGAACCCCAGATCTCACTTTATTGAGGCATGTAGGTAGTGCCTAGGCAGAAAACAACGGGTTGTGTTTTAAAACAGACACCGGAATGATGTTGAACAGTTAAGAAATAAACAGGAAGATACCCTGCTGAAGATCATCAGTCACCGATGGGTCCTTCAGGTGAGTATAATATGTACTAACAATTTGATTGGGATAGGTTGCACAGCGGTGGGGAATTCAAAACATACTTCCTAACTTATTAAGGAGGACAGATATTATGGCGGGAACATCTGGTGTCATTATAAAACCATTCCAGGGGAAGGCAGGTTGTTGTCGGAGAAGTAAGAGAGAAATGGTTGATAAGGTATCAGAAAGCCTCTAAAGCACAGTGTTCCTTAATGTGCATTGATTTATCTTAGATGCATGTGTTGCTGCTCAGAAGATACTTTTTGGTTGGCAGCCCCAGAGTCTAACTGAGAAGTAATAACTCGGCAGCTGCAAAACAAAAGAAGACCACAATCTTGGAGGTGGAGAAGACGAGGGAGATGGAATCAGTGTCTCGAGCTAGTTAACAATGATGTGAGGACCTGATTTGATGTGAAGGGTCTTAGATCTAAAACTCTTCTTTAGACCCAATGAAAAAGTATCTTGTAGCTAGGAAATATTATTTATTTTCTCCAACTTTCAAGAACACCGAAGCTGAGTTTTCACAATATGAATCTATTTCCCAAGTAATTCTTTCTCTTGGTTTTCATTCATTCATTCATTCATTCATTCATTCATTCATTCATTCATTCAGTCAGTCAGTCAGTCAGTCAGTCAGTCAGTCAGTCAGTCAGATTCTGCCTTTATTATTTTTTCAAATAAGTCAAGGCAGTGAATATATCCAACACACCTCGCTCCTCCTATTATCCACACAGCAACAACCCTGTGAGGCGGGTTGGGCTGAGAGAGACCCAAAGTCACTCAGCTGGCTTTCATGGTTAAGGCGGGACTAGAACTCACTGTCTCCTGGTGATTGGCCCAAAGTCACCCAGCTGGCTTTCATGGCTAAGGCGGGACTAGAACTCACGGTCTCCAGTTTTCTAGCCTGGTGCCTTAACCACCAGACTAAACTGATTGTATTACAGGTAGTCCTCAACTTATGACCACAACTGAGCACAACATTTCTGTTGTTAAGTGAGCCTTGCCCCCCTTTATGACCTTTCTTGCCACAGTTGCTAATTAAATCACTGCAGTCATTAAGTTAATAACACAATTGCTACATGAATCTGGCTTCCTCATCGACTTTGCTTGATTAATTGTTCTAACTGTCAGGAAATTTCCCCTTAGTTCTAGGTGGCTTCTCTCCTTGATGAGTTTCCATCCATTGCTTCTTGTCCTGCCTTCAGGCGCCTTGGAGAATAGCTTGACTCCCTCTCCTTTGTGTATTTAATACATACATACATGCATTCATGATGCATACATACATATATACGTACATTCATACTATATCTGGAGCTTATGGAGTAATGAAAAGAATAAACTCTTGTTTACTGCTCCAGTAATGAAGGCAGGTCATAATCAACAAGCTAATAACAAGCCACAGCAAAACCACCCCTCCCTCTTCCCTGAACCTTGATTATGCATTCAGAAATATCAAGCTGTGATCATTGTTCCTTAAGCAATATGTGCATTTTCCAAATGACTCACAAGCATCACACTGACTTTCCGATAGGTTTTAAATGGCGCGCTGCAGGTACTACCTTGTTTGATCACACCTCCATGACTTCCTGATCAAAAATGGCTAATAGCTCCCACTGCCAATGGAAAAAAAAACCATTTCCCTTCCTGGAGAAGCTGTCTACCTTAATCCTCCGTGAATTACAGTACACACAATCACATCAAGTTCTTAATGAGTTTGCAAATAGATCGGCCAGGACTTGTGCAGGGAAAATTGGGCACAAGCCAGAAACCTTTAAATTTGTTCCTCCACCTCCTCCCCCCCCAAGAAAAAAAAGTGGAATAAAGCTTGAAGAATTTCGGAGGGGGGAAATGTTGCCTCCTGGAGTTGTGGGCGCTCCGTTGCTGGAAGTCTTTGAGAAAAGGTTGGACAACCAGTTATTCTGGATAGTATAAAGACAACTTCCTTCGACAAGAGAGTTGGACTAGAAGACCTCAAAGTCCCTTGCAGCCCTATGATTCTATTGTATTGTGGGAAGAATCCAGAGAAAGAAGTATTTTGGGGAATATTAAAAAGACAGAATATATTTCCCCAAAGGAATAATGGAGAAGATCTTAAAAAAGAAAGAAACCAGCTCCCAGAAATCAGCCCCATCCCCTAGGCAGCTTTTAGAAATGCAAATTCAATAATCCATTCAGAAAGGTTGGAGCCAGGAAGGTAGAAGCTGATGAGATTAGGAAGACAAAGACCCCTAAAGTCTACATCCCCCACCCAAACTCTAAAAACATGACCATTAGGACACAATAGGATTAACCCACCAATACCAAAAGGGTACTCTCAGACTCAGGTCAAAGTACATGACACAGGAAATACGAAGCCACAAACAGGAATAGGAAACAACCTCAAAAGCCCAAGAAGGTATAAAAACCCACCACTCCCAGCTACATGTGTTCAGCTTTCCTGGAGCCACCTTTCTGTCTAGCTCTGCTCTTCAATAAACTACAACCTTCTTTCTAAAGAAGTCTCCATTTTGATTATTCCCGGCTTGGACTGGACCCTGACGGAGACTTTTCTTTTAACAATATGATATTCAGAACATCAGAATAACAGAGTTGGAAGGGACTTTGGAGGTTTTCTAGTTCAACTCCCTGCTCAAGCTAGGGGTCCCCAACCCCCAGTCTGTGGACTTGCACTGGTCCGTGGCATGCCAGAAATTGATCCACCCAAACAAGTAAAGCTCCATCTGGGGGATGCAGGCAGCACATGAAACCACATCCCCTCCAGTCTGCAGAAAGTCCTCTCTCGATGGAACAAGTCCCTGGTGACCAAAAGGTTGGGGGCTACTGATCTATGTCATTTCAGACAAGTGGTTGTCCAATCTCTTCTTAAAAACCTTCAATGATGGAGTATCCACAACTCCTGGAGGCAAATCATTCCACTGATTAATTGTTCTCACTGTCAGGAAATTTATCCTTAGTTCTAGGTTGCTTCTCTTCCTTGATTAGTTTCCATCCATTGTTTCTTGTCCTGCCTTCAGGGGCTTTGGAGAATAGCTTGACTCCCTCTTCTTTGGGGCAGCCCCTCAAGTACTGGAACATAGTTCTCATGTCATCCCTAGTCCTTGTTTTCACTAGACTAGACATTCCCAATTCCTGCAATCATTCATCCTATGCTTTAGCTGCCAGTTCTCTAATCATCTTTGTTGCTCTTCTTTGCACTCTTTTTTAGAATCTCAACACTGTCCGGAAATTTCTCCTTAGATAATCTGTCAGAGTGTGCATAGTTTTATTGTGTGAGATAGCCCAGGAGTAAACACAGTAAACAGTGGTGTGTATTAAATGGTGGTTTATCTTACACTATCTACAATATCATACACCAGGAACAATATACATACACGTGCTAATGCAGAAGGATCCAACAAACCACAATTACAGCAGGAAATGGAAGAGAGAGAACATCAGCAGAGCCTTCCTTTTATACAAATGCTCTTAAAGAGACACAGACCCTGCTGAGTCATTTCCATCATTATAGCTTACATCTTACATCTTACATTACACAAGCTGGTTAGCTGCTAAATCAATACCTTGACATAATCTTCCATCCGTTACTTCTGATCCTGCCCTCTGCTAAATAAATATTTTCTGATTGTACACCTTTTGAGAAGACTAGTTGACGTTGTTTGATCATGTACCCTTTCAGAAGAACAGTTGTGATATCTAGGATATCAAACCATCTCACCAAGTTGGAAATAAATGTGAGTGTTTTCTTCCAGTAGTCCAAGGACAGGAAGGTAGAACTGATCATTCCTCCATCCAAAATTCATACACAAACACACCCGAAGCAATAACTGCACTCCCCAACATAGTTTATAAATTCTGGCAGTTACATTTCATTACGGGATAATAGGCAATTAGAGACCAGGGGGTAAAGATTCTGTGTGCACTCCAAATAGCAATTGTTGACCCAGTTAATGTGACTATTGCCAAAACCTCAGGTATTTGTTCCATTAATGGGTGGCTGGGTTAAGTGTGTTGTAGGAACGGGGCCAAGGGTTAATGTATTGGGCTAAAAAGGTCTAAATTAAAAAAACAAAAACGGGAACCTGATGAAAGACCAAATATGCTTTACCTCTTTTGTTGCAAAGAACTAATTTTTCATTTGCTCTTTTCTAACCAGTATCCATTGAGAAACATATTTATATTTTGATACATGGGCATATTTCTATTGATATTGTCACAACTTTGTCGCTGATGTTTTAAACTTTACCGCTATTTTACTATCTGTAAACTGCCCAGAGCCTGTGAAAACTGAGCTGACAGATAAATTGTGTGATTAAATAAAAATAAAATGCGGGGTCCTTGGTGGTCTCTGAGCTTGGCTGTTTTCTTGCAGACATTTCATTACCCAACTAGGTAGCAACATCAGTGCTAGAAGGGAATGGGACTTGAAGAGAAAGAGAAAGGGGAGAGGAAGAGGAAGAGGAGGAGGACAATGAGGTCCTTGGTGCTCTCTGAGCGTGGTTGTTTTCTTGCAGACATTTCATTATCCATCTAGGTAACATCATCAGTGCTAGGAGGAAGTGGGCTTTGTGGAATGGAGGATGGAAAATGGAGGAGGAGGAGGAGGAGGAGGAGTAGGAGGAGGAGGAGGAGGAGGAGGAGGAGGAGGAGGAGGAGGACGACGACGGTGGGGTCCTTGGTGCTCTCTGAGCTTAGTTGTTTTCTTGCAGACATTTCATTACCCATCTAGGTAACATCATCAGTGCTAGAAGGAAGTGGGCTTTGTGGAATGGAGGATGGAAAATGGAGGAGGAGGAGGAGGAGGAGGAGGAGAAGGAGGAGGAGGAGGACGACGACGACGACGACGGTGGGGTCCTTGGTGCTCTCTGAGCTTGGTTGTTTTCTTGCAGACATTTCATTACCCAGCTAGGTAACATTATCAGTGCTAGAAGAGAATGAGGTTTGCTCTCTACTTATGTACTAGTGACTTGCTCTGCCAGTGTTGGTGAGAGTATTCTTGGTGTTTCCTTGATTAGGCCCTGGTTTGTTTGTCTGAGTTCCTTGATTAGGGTGTTGTTTATCTTTGGGATGTCACAGACTTTCCCCTTCCTCCAGAGATGTCCTCATTAGCAAACAAAAGGTCCTTCATTCCCAAGATGGTCACCCTGATTTGTAATATAAAGAACACAAGCTCAGCAGGGTGCCAAGCCACTGAGCGCCCCCTTTTGGCTGGGTGGCTAATTGCACTCTCCAAGGCTGGCTTGGTCGCTCAACAGTGAGAAACTGGTGAAGCGGGCACGGCAGTTGCGTTGCATGGGAAAAGCACATCTTCCTTCCCCTGTCCTGACCACTTTCTACAGGGGGACGATCGAGAGCATCCTGTCATACAGCATCACAGTCTGGTTTGGAAGCATCACTGCTTCAGATAGGAAGGCAGTGCAGAGAGTGGTGAGGACAGCTGAAAAGATCATTGGCAGCTCCCTCCCTCCCATCCAGGACATAGCACAGAAGCGCTGCTTGAGCAGGGTCCACAAGATTGCCTGGGACACCACACATCCTCTTCACGACCTGGTGCTTTTGCCACTGCTGCATACCTAGTCTCAGAGGAATTTGAACAGAATCAATCCCACATCCAGAACAATTTCAGATCACCCCCAAAATCCAAATATACCTTGTATCAATGGGACTATCCGGTGGCTTCTGCCCTTTGCGATAGTAGTGACATGCGTACATATGTGTTGAAGGAAAAATCTTCATCAGGGTCCAGTCCAAGCCAGGAATAAACAGCATGGTGACTGCTTTAGAAAGAAGGCTGTAGTTTATTGAAAAGGAGAGCCAGACAGAATGATGGCTCTGGAAAAAAAAAAAAGAGAGCACATGTAGTAGGGAGTGGGTTTTTATACCTTTTGGGGCTTTTGTTTGGAGTCATTCCTGTGTCGTGAACTTTGACCTGAGTCTGAGTGTGCCTTTCTGGTATTCTGATGGTGGTGGGTTAATCCTAGTATGTCCTGTCTTAGAGCTTGGGTGGGGTATGTAGATTTTAAGGGTCTTTGTCTTCCTGATCTCTTCAACTTCTAGCTGGAGGGCTCCAACCTTCCTGAATGGATTATTACATCTGCATTTCTAAAAGCTGGTTTCTGCTGAGTTGTCTGGCTGGGTGTGTGTGTGTGTGTGGAGAAGTTTCTGTCTTTTTAAAGATCTTCTCCATTATTACTTTGGGGAAATATATTCTGCCTTTTTCATATTCCCCAAAAATATTTCTTTCTCTGGATTGTTCCCACATATGAATACCTGTCCTTTGGGTCCTGATCAATGCGCACTTGAGGACCTCATGGCAGTGCGACAGAATGCAATTAATATTGCTGTTTCGCTTGTACATGTTTTAATCTTATATTTTAAATTTTATATTCTATGCCAGAGAAGAATCTAAAATGAATTTAAGGAGAATATTCTCATCCAATGGGAAAGATATCGCCCTGTCTGCCAACCCTTTCCCCCAATGCTGGTAGAAGCTTTTAAGGAACATTAGGAGATTATTTTCTGAGGATTTAGGGGCGGGGGTTTATTTTGTGATAATGGAATGGAAAATGTATGCTAAATTGGTGAGGACATTAACACCTCCCTACCTTTGTTCACTGCCATCAGTTTCTAATGTGTGTTCTTTAATTAGCTTCATGGCTTTAAAACAAAATAATTATTCACGGAAGTTTACTGTAAATTAAATGTGCTACTGAGTATTATTAAAAACGTTTTAACTTAAATGCTAATTATCAGCAGTTCCAAGCCTTGAACGGCTTTGTATAATTTCTCAGCATTGCTGCAAAACTCTTAACGACATGCAGATGAAGATAAATTCAGGATCCAATGCAAGAGCTGATAAGGGATTCAGAAACTGGGGGATTCGGGACACAAATGCGTTGGGTTATTATTGTCCAACTAAATGCATTGGACAAAAGTGGTAATTCAATACTCAGGAGAAGAAGATCGTCATCCATAAAGATCTCAAGGCAGGAGAAAAGTCTCCTGCCTTGAGCGGCGGGTTTGGACTAGAAGACCTCCAAAGTCCCTTTCAGCCCTATAATTCAGCGCTGGAATTGGGTATGTCTAGTTTAATGAAGAGAAGGACGAGGGGGGACATGATAGCAGAGTTCCAATATCTTAGGGCAGTGATGGCAAGCCTTTTAGAGACTGAGTGCCCAAACTACAACCCAAAACCCACTTATGCATCGTCGAGTGCCGGGTGGGTGTGGCCCATTGGGTGGGTGTGGCCCATTGGGTGGGCATGGCTGCGGTGGTAACGGCAGACTGGGTGGGACTAAAAAGTTCAATCAATCAATTCCAACTTTGCAAGACCTTTTTTTTTCCCCGCGAGAAGTTGAAATTGACTGATTGAACCTTTTTTCTTTTTTTGCACACGGCGGCAGAGGCCTAAAGCGAAAAAGTTTTATAAAACCCAGCTGAAGGCCTAGGACTGAGACGATGGTGCGTGTGCCCACAGAGAGGGCTCTGAGTGCTGCCTCTGGCACCCGTGCCATAGGTTCGCCACCACTGTCTTAGGGGTTGCTGCAAAGAAGAGGGAGTCAAGCTATTTTCCAAAGCGCCTGAAGGCAGGACAAGAAGCAACGGGTGGAAACTAATCAAGGCGAGAAGCAACCTAGAACTAAGGAGAAACTTCCTGACAGTTAGAACAATTAACCAGTAGAACAACCTGCCTCCAGAAGCTGTGAATGCTCCAACACTGGAAGTTTTTAAGAAGAGACTGGACAGCCATTTGTCTGAAATGGTGTAGGGTTCCTGCCTGAGCAGGGGGTTGTACTCGATGACCTCCAAGGTCCCTTCCAACATCATCATCATCATCATTATTATTATTATTATTATTATTATTATTATTATTGTTCTATATTCATAAGGAAAGGTGTGTGGGAGGACATCACCCCCCCTCCCAGAGAAATAAATATTTTGGAAATATTAAAGGCAGAATATTATATCTCCCCAAAGAATCTTAAAGGCAAAAAAGCAGGCCCAGTTTTTTTTAATAGCCCCAAGCAGAAACTAGGCAGAGGCCAGCTTTTAGAAATGCAGATGTGATAATCCTATTCAGAAAGATTGCAGCCAGGAAGCTAGAAGTTGATGAGATTAGAAAGACAAAGACCCCTAAAATCTACATCCCTTACCCAAACTCTAAGGACAGGAAACATGACCTTTGGGACCTAATAGGATTAACCCACCACCATCAGAATACCAAAAGGATATGCCCAAAAGCTCAGGTCAAAGTTCATGCCACAGGAACAGGAAACAAACTCAAAACCTCAAAAGCCCAAGAAGGTATAAAAAGCCACCACTCCCAGCTCCATGTGGTCAGCTTTCCAAAGCTTCATTTCTTTCTGGCTCTCCTCTTCAATAAACTACAACCTTCTTTCTAAAGCAGTCTCCATTTTGTTTATTCCCGGCTTGGACTGGACCCCGATGAAGATTTTTCTTTCAACAGATGGCCTCTAATACATGGTACTATTAAGGTTACACTTCTAGAGTCAAGGTAAATGTGTGTTCAGAAATATTCTGCTGCTAAACCACTAGCTGAGTGGGAAAGATTTGGGGTCTCAGAGAGAAGGGAAAACACAGGTAAATTGGCAGGATTTTGTTAGTATAGTCCATGAGTCATAAAAGAGCCGAGGTTGCCTACCCCTGGTATAGCCTATCAGAATAACAGAGTTGGAAGGGACCTTGGAGGTTTTCTAGTCCAACCCCCTGTTCAAGCAGGAGACCCTATACCATTCCAGACAAGTGGCTGTCCAGTCTCTTCTTAAAAGCTTCCAGTGATGGAGCACCCACAACTTCTGAAGGCAAGCCGTTCCACAATAAAGTACAGGGGGAAAAAATCTCCTCATTTGAGCTGTGGTGCTGGAGAAGACTCCTGCGTATTCCTTGGTCAGCAAAGGTGACCAACAAGCAAGTACTGGAGTGCATAATACCAGACATGTCCCTGGAAGGTAAAAATCACAAAACTGCACTTCATTTGGCTATGTCATGTGGGTGCATTTACTAGGAAAAGCAATTATGCTTGGAATAGTTAGCAATAAAAGGAAACCAGGCCACCAAAGAACAAGATGGCTGGACACCCCAGCTGACACCCCAGCCAGAGCATAGAACAACTCAATGAAGCAGTGCAAAATTGGAAGATGAGAAGAGACCTAGAACCAATAAGTTTCATCTTATGTTCCATGGCTGGCTGGAGAATTCTGGGGGTTGAAGTCCACCATCTTCAAGTTGCCAAGGTTGCAAAACCCTGCTCTGAGGTGTACTTACTCTTTAATATTACTCCATTTGCCTTTATGTTCAGTCTGTTTGTGCTTGATAAGATTTCGTGAATGGAATACCAAAAGTAATAAAACCATTCTGCTCCAGCCGTTAAGACTCTTTTTACTATAGAACGTCATAAAATCCCGGTGATTTTTAGCTTCTGCCACACACCATTAATTTGGATCCTAATTTGTTTGTGATATATTACGGTAGGCATACAAAAGCATTTGTGAGTAGCAACCTCTTTCCTCAAGAACTGAGGGGAAAAAAAAGAGAATACTCTCTGTTAATGCATTTTAACATTTCCACATTTGTTCTTTGGCTGTGACAGATATTTTTCTTCTTAATTGAGATAAATATAGGAGAAGTTGTTGATTAAATTTAAGCGCCTTGAATCAGCTCTCAAGGAAACGATGATCTATGGAAGTGGCGGAAGGAGGTGTTTCATGCATTCTTCCAGATTGCCTATCCTTCTTAATTTCTGAATGTAGCTTATAAAATGCACAGACAAATAATCTGAAAAAAATATTTCTACCTGCAAACAACCCATGCTCGGAAAGAGTATGGGCTATTTGCAGGTAGAAATGATAATTTTGATCCTTACTTCATCTCACTTGTCTCACTACATCAATGATTTAAATGACGGGATAGATGGAGAACTCATCAAATTTGCAGATGACACCAAGCTGGCAGAAATAGCCAACACTCTGGAAGAGAGGCTTAAGATACAGAAGGATCTTGACAGACTTGAACATTGGGCACTATTTAATAAAATGAAATTCAATGGTGATAAAAGTTCTACATTTAGGCAAGAAAAACCAAATGCACAGGTATAGTATAGGTTAGGGGTAGGCAACCTTGGCTCTTTTATGACTTGTGGACTTCAACTCCCAGAATTCCTGACCCAGCTCAGGAATTCTGGGAGTTGAAGTCCACGAGTCATAAAAGAGCCAAGGTTGCCTACCCCTGGTATAGGTGGTACCTTGTTCAATAGTAGCAACTGTGAGAGGGATCTCGGAGTCCTAGTGGACAATCACTTAAATATGAGCCAGCAGTGTGCTGCAGCCGCCAAAAAAACCACCACAGTGCTAGGGTGCATTAACAGAGGGATAGAATCAAGATCATATGAAGTATTAATACCACTTTACAATGCCTTGGTAAGGCCACACTTGGAATACTGCATCCAGTTTTGGTCACCACAATGTAAAAAAGATGTTGAGACTCTAGAAAGAGTACAGAGAAAAGCAACAAAGATGATTAGGGGACTGGAGGCTAAAATATATAAGGAACAGTTGCTGGAATTGGGTATGTCTAGTTTAATGAAGAGAAGGACGAGGGGGGACATGATAGCAGTGTTCCAATATCTCAGGGGCTGCCCCAAAGAAGAGGGAGTCAAGCTATTCTCCAAAGCGCCTGAAGGCAGGACAAGAAGCAATGGATGGAAACTAACCAAAGAGAGAAGCACTAAGGAGAAACTTCCTGTCAGTTAGAACAATTAATCAATGGAACAACCTGCCTCCAGAAGCTGTGAATGCTCCAACACTGGACGTTTTTAAGAAGAGACTGGACAGCCATTTGTCTGAAATGATATAGGGTTTCCTGCCTGAGCAGGGGGTTGGACTAGATGACCCCCAAGGTACCTTCCAACCATTATTATTATTATTACCTGCAAACAACCCATGCTCAGAAAGAATATGGGTTATTTGCAGGCAGAAATGATAATTTTGATCCTTACTTCATCTTACCTGTCTCACTTAGCAACAAATCTCTCACTTAGCAATTTCCAGTTGAGTACCTTGAGGACTGTCTGTAGAAACAAATTGTTTTCATCTACTTATTTTAGAATGTAAAAACATTCAAAAAATAGATAGTAAACACACATTCCTCAATCTACTCATTACTATGAGGCTAATGAATTTTCTTTCCATCTATCCAAAATAATTCTCTAGGACTTAACCTTAATTGTTTTAGGCTGACCTGCATAATTGGGTCTTTTTTCCTGACACAGAGATTCACGTTTCTAGGCAAATATTTCATATTGTTTGAATTACCACCCAGCCATTGTATTCTGCCCTAATTCTACTTTTCCCCAAGGCTGTTCTCAGCTCACAACTGACATTCAAGGATGCAAGTCTTCAGGGGAAAAAATGTGCATGGAAGTTACATGCCAAAATGCACCCTTTGAAGGAAAATGGCAGACAAAACGTAACTAATTTTTCTCCCTATGTGTGCCATCTGAAAAACAAGTTGGATATTAGATGGAATCATTAAAAAAACAAACCAAGAAGAATCTTGAAATGTACCACAAGAAGTCAATCCCATTCTGAATAACTGTTGAAGGGGGTGCAGCACCTGATTCAACATTTCAGAATAGCAGAGTTAAAAGGGACCTTGAAGGTCTTCTAGTCCGACTCCCTGCTCAAACAGGAGACTCTATACCATTTTGAATAGAATTAGAATAGAATAGAATGGAATGGAATGGAATGGAATGGAATGGAATAGAATAGAATAGAATATGGAATAAAATAGAATAGAATAGAATAGAATAGAATAGAATAGAATAGAATAGAATAGAATAGAATATGGAATAAGAATAGAATTGAATAGAATAAAATAGAATAGAATGGAATGGAATATGGAATAAGAATAGAATAGAATAGAATAGAATAGGATAGGATAGAATGGAATGGAATAGAATATGGAATAAGAATAGAATAGAATAGAATAGGATAGGATAGAATGGAATGGAATAGAATATGGAATAAGAATAGAATAGAATGGAATGGAATGGAATGGAATAGAATAGAATAGAATAGAATAGAATAGAATAACAGAGTTGGAAGGGACCTTGGAGGTCTTCAACCCCCTGCCTAGGCAGGAAACCCTATACCATTTCAGACAAATGGTTCTCCAATCTCTTCTTAAAAAACTCCAGTTCTGGAGCATTCACAACTTCTGGTGGCAGGTTGTTCCACTGGCTAATTGTTCTAACTGTCAGGAAATTTCTCCTTAGTTCTTGGTTGCTTCTCTCTTTGGTTAGTTTCCATCCATTTCTTCTGGTCCTGCCTTCAGGTGCTTTGGAGAATAGCTTGACTCCTTCTTCTTTGGGGCAACCCCTGAGATATTGAAACACTTCTCAACTCATGACTAACCGTTTAGTGACTGTTCAGAATTCTGATGGACCTACCTGGGTGATACTTATGACCTGGGCTACAAATTCCAGTGGTTGGGCTCCTCCCCCAATCCTGTGGGCATGTGACCAACCTTTAACCAGGGTGCATTTATGGCCATTTGCAGCATCCTGCAAGCGTGTGCTGAAAATCGGCATTTATTTTTGGCTTTTGGCAAAACCGTGCCCACAGGAAACCCTTGGCTTGCTTAACAAAAGTGATGTTTTTCTTAATAACTGCAGATCTGCTGAACAACTGCCTCAAAAAAAAAAGGTCATAAAATTGGATGGTCATACGATCAACCTGTTTTACGATGGTCATGTAATGGGGAGGCTCCATGACGGCCATAACGTGAGGACTTCCTGTACTTTAATTCCAACTTTCCTTCTTCAACGGGCTATCTTCTGTTTGACATAATTGCTAGTACCCAAAATTCACTTTTGATGACCAATAAAAGTTCATTTCTGGCCACCAACTAAAGCCTCCCATCCTATCCTGTCTTCTTTCTCACAAACAAAATGAACTTTCTTGGTGATCACAGCACAGAACTGGAGGGAAAGGAAGATATTCTGTATACAAATAGTCCTTGAATTACGACCATTTGTTTAGTGGCCATTCAAAGTTACAACAGCATTGAAAAAAGTGACTTGTCACAGGCGCCATTTCTGAGGTAAATATTGGGGATTTGGGGACAGAAGTAAATAGACTCAAAATCAGTGGTGGGATTCAAATAGGTGAACAACCGGTTCTCGGTGTGGATGCCGCTTCCAGAAGTCCATTCTGGGCCTGGGCACAAAAAATTAGCTACCGGTTCTGCAGAAGTGGTGCGAACTGGCTGAATCCCACCACTGCTTACGGTCTTTTTTCATACTTAGGACCGTTGCAGCATCTCCTTGGTCACGTGGTCAAAATTCGGAGACTGGGCAACTGGCTCAATAGGAAACCAAGATATGGGTAGTCCCCGACTTACAACAATTCATTTAGTGACCGTTCAAAATTACAACGGCACTGTAAAAAGTGACTTATGACTGTTTTTCCCACTTACGACCATTGGCAACTGACTTGCGTTTATGACAGTTGCAGTGTCACATGATCCCCTTTTGCAACCCTCTGACAAGCAAAGTCAATGGGGGGGAAGCCAGATTCACTTAACAACCATGTCACTAACTTAATGATTGCAGTGATTCACTTAACAAATGTGACAAAAAAGGTCATAAAATGGAGCAAAACTCACTTAACCACTGTCTTGCTTAGCAGTTTTGGGCTCAGTTGTGGTCATAAATCAAGAACTACCTGTCGTATTCTATTAATGGCTGCTAGAGGCCACTATAGACGATCCACACTTGGTAAAATGCCGATATTTGCATTTCCCCTTTAAAAAAAGGATAATGTATGAACAAAGATTCCTTTGAGAAATGCCGTTTCCTTTAAGTTGTGCCCTTTTATTTTGCAACTTTTTCTGAAAATTAGGCAGGTCTCTTGACCTTGAATAATCACGTCTGCTTCTGGCCTCCAGAAGTAGGAAGATGAATTTTGAACAGAAGGATTCCTTCAAGTTCAGGTTCAAAATATTTGGCTTTTAGGTTCTGATTTTTGATTTTTGTTAAGCCAGTCAAAGGAGGGGAGAGAGAGAGAGAGAGAGAAAGAGAGGAGAAGGGAAATGAAAAGCACGGTACTCTCTAATTCCCTCCTCTTTAACTACCATGAAAATCTCTTGGTTTGTAATTACGAATTCTCTTTCTCTCTCCTGTTTTAATTATGTTCCGTCCACATTTTTTTTAGAGAGACTGCTGGAAAAACAGTGAAACACAGCTCTCTTGTCATGGTGGCTGAATAAATTAGCAGCACATTGGTTTATTTTAAAAAATACTGGATAGCTTTCCTTTCAACTGTACAGGCAGTCTTTGACTTACTACAGTTCATTTAGTTGCATAAATACATGCTGTTCCGCCAAAGTAGTAGTAATAATAATAATAATAATAATAATAATAGTAGTAGTAGTAGTAGTAGTAGTAATAATAATAATAATAATAATAATAATAATAATAATTATTATTATTATTATTATTATTATTTAAAAAAAAAAGTTGGAAGGGACCTTGGAGGTCATCTAGTCCAACACCCTGCTCAGGCAGGAAGCCCTATAGCATTTCTTGCTTGAGCAGAGGGTTGGACTAGAAGACCTCCAGGGTCACCTCCAACTCTGTTATTCTGTATTAGCAAGAAAATGGGATCCTATAGTCTTCCTTAATAATATCACCTTCTCTCTGGACATGGTGTATCTCTGCTTCTTCAATACTTTGCCAGCCAGTGAAGCTTTTGAAATGCAAAACTCACCAAGTCATTTTCCAAGCTTTTAACAGAGAATCTCTCTCTCTCTTTTTTGGCAAAGCAAAAAGGTGGAGAGTGTTTTTGAAGTTCAATTAAAAAAAAAAAAGGCAGAAGAAAAACACCCCGTTTTATCTATTTCCGTAAAAGCTACTTCCTTAGTGTTTCCTACTTGAGCAGAGGGTTGATAGAAGACCTCCAAGGTCCCTTCCAACTCTTGTTATGCTGTTTGCGCTGGCTGGTTTAGGAGCCTGCGTTGGAAATTCCGGCTGCTGGCTTTTTATATTTTTATCTGCATTGTGATCAATTCATTAGGCCTAACACAGCCGGCTTAGTACATTATCAGCATAAAATTTATGCACTGCAGTTTGGTTCAGGAAAAGTCAGGCCAATTTGCTAGGGTGGCCACTTAATGATGCTGTGCGGTGTTACAACAACACATTCTCATAATCAGATCTCTGCTAATACACAGGGCTTGACGAGGAGAAGGCAAAACAGGAACATGCGTACCCAAATATCTCTCCTCAGACTTTCCTCCTGCTGGAAATTTATGGCTGATTGAATCTCCGCTGCATATATTAAGAAGGCTTGAGTGATTAGAGTACAGTAACTGCGCTGATTTGATTGCTTCACAAATGTGTCCTGGTTGTATCTCAGAATGGGAAGCTTGTGGTCTGTAGATATGCACATATACAACACTGCCTTTGACTTCTTCTGTACGATAAAGATAAGAGACAGGATAAGATAACCTTTATTGTCATTTTTTTTTTTACCGTGGGCACCCTGGTGCACGTTAAAAGTGAAATTCTGTTGCTTGCTCTCAAAGGTGTACACATACGTAGCACACATATAAAGATGCTATATACATACTGTACACGTAACACACATATAAACATGCTATATACATACAGAAAGAGTACAGAGAAGAGCAACAAAGATGATTAGAGGTCTGGAGGCTAAAACGTATAAAGAACGGTTGCCGGAATTGGGTATGTCTAGTTTAATGAAGAGAAGGACACGGGGGGACATGATAGCAGCCTTCCAGTATCTCAGGGGCTGCCCCAAAGAAGAGGGAGTCAAGCTATTCCCCAAAGCGCCTGAAGGCAGGACAAGAAGCAACGGATGGAAACTGATCAAGGAGAGAAGCAACCTAGAACTAAGGAGAAATTTTCTGACAGTTAAAACAATTAATCAGTGGAAGTTGAAACAACCTGTCTACAGAAGCTGTGAATGCTCCAACACTGGAAGTTTTTAAGAAGAGACTGGACAGCCATTTGTCTGAAATGGTATAGGGTTTCCTGCCTGAGCAGGGGGCTGGATTAGATGACCTCTAAGGTCCCTTCCAACTTTATTATTATGGATCATCGTACAGTCAGCCAGATGTTCAGACTGGATTTGGCATTTTGTCTACCTATCGAGTCCTTACCAAGGACCTGGGATAGGCAGATGTGGATGTTTGATGGTATTACAGATATCGTCGCAGGATGGAAGCAGTTTCTTTTGCAATTATTATTATTATTATTATCATTATCATTATCATTATCATTATCATTATCATTATCATATTATTATTATTATTATTATTATTATTATAGTACATATGTGTATACCTACACCTTTGCATATAAATACACATAAATATTAATCACTGTCCATCTTCTAGTACAGATAATCCTCAACTTATGACCACAATTGAACCCAAAATTTCTTTTGCTAAGCAAGACAGTTGAGAAGTGATTTTTTTGGTCCCATTTTATGACCTGGCTTACCACACTGCAGTTGTTAAGTTAGCAACATGGTGGTTAAGTGAATCTGGCTTCCCCATTGACTTTGCTTGTCAGAAGGTCGCCAATGGGGGTCACGTGACCCCGGGACTTTGCAACCGACATAAGTACGAGTCAGTTGCCAAGCATCTGAATTTTGATCATGTAACCATAGGGATGCTGCAATGGTCGTTAAGTGTGAAAAATGATCATAAGTCAGATTTTTTCAATCCCGTTGTATCTTCAAACAGTCACTAAATGAACTGTTGTAAGTCAAGGACTACTTGGCTCTCCTACACCAGAGGAAAAATTGATGTGATTTAGAAGTATTGTAATTATGAGTCTTGAGACTTCTCTTGTTTCATTAGGGAGGCAATTCTATTGTATAGTTTCACAGCAACAAAAAAGCTTTATACTTCCAAGTACGTTCTAATCACAAGATATTCTGGATTTTGAGCAGTGGTGGGATTCAGCCGGTTTGCACCACTTTGGCAGAACTGGTAGCTAATTTTTTGTTGCCCAGACCCAGAACAGACTTCCGGAAGCGGCATCCACACAGAGAACCGGTTGTTCACATATTTGAATCCCATCACTGGATAGATAGATAGATAGATAGATAGATAGATAGATAGATAGATAGATAGATGATAGCTAGATAGCTACATAGCTACATAGCTATATAGCTAGATATGACAGACAGACAGACAGACAGACAGACAGACAGACAGACAGACAGACAGACAGACAGACAGACAGACAGACAGATAGCGTGATGGGAATCAGCTGGCTCGCACCACTTCGGCAGAACCGGTAGCTAATTTTTTGTTGCCCATTCCCAGAATGGACTTCCAGAAGCGGCATCCACACAGAGAACCGGTTGTTCATCTATTTGAATCCCACCACTGATTTTGAGTCTATTTACTTCTGTCCCCAAATCCCCAATATTTACCTCAGAAATGGTGCGTGTGACAAACGTGATGTGGGAAAGAATCTTTAGCGCTCGGTTTGAATTCCGAATGAATCATTTGCAGGGGTCTGTTTGCAAGGTTAATAGAAACGGTGTGTTGTACCAATATTCGCTCTTTCTTTTTTTAATGCCTGTTTTTCTTTTCTTTCAATTGAAAACCAACCTGAGAATTGGAGACAGTTTATTAAATTGGAAAGCTGAAAGAACTGGACGAAATGGATGGTCGTGTGGCATCGGACCTGGATACCTTCGAGACCGCCTTCTGCCGCAGATCACCTCCCATCGACCAGTACGCTCCCACAGGGTAGGTCTCCTCAGGGTGCCGTCAGCCAGGCAGTGCCGGCTGGCGACCCCGAGGGGGAGGGCCTTCTCTGTGGGAGCTCCCACCCTCTGGAATGAACTGCCCCCAGAGATCAGGGTTATCCCTGATCTCCCTTCCTTTCGCCGCGCCCTCAAGACTTGGCTGTTCCAGCTTGCAGGACTGGCCTAGGGTACTTTTTAGAGGGGTTTTAATTATATTTTAAATTTGACAAATATTTAAATATTCCTTTTAATTAATTTTAAATTTGTACTGTTATTTATGTTTTTAATTGATTGTCAGCCGCCCTGAGTCCTACGGGAGAAGGGCGGGATATAAATCCAAATATAAATAAATAAAATAAATAAATAAAGATCTTCCGTACTTTCAAAAATGCCAACTGCCCTTTGAAATCTTTCATTGCTAGGAAACCAACCAAGATATGGGTAGTCCCTGACTTACAACAATTCATTTAGTGATCATTCAAAGTTACCACGGCACTGAAAAAAGTGACTTATGGCTGCTTTTCACACTCACGGCCACCATTTTTCACACTTAGGACCATTGCAGCATCCCTGTGGTCACGCCATCGAAATTCGGATATTTGGCAACTGACTCATATTTATGACGGTTACAGTGTCCTGGAGTCACGTGATCCCCTTTTGTGACCTGACAAGTCAAATCCACGGGGATGGCAGGTTCGCTTAACAACCGACTTAACAGCTGCAATGATTCCCTTAACAACTGTGGTAAGAAAAGTTGTAAAGTGGGGCAATGCTCATTTAACAATTGTCTTGCTTAGCAACAGTGATTGTGGGCTCAATTGAGGTGGTAAGTTGAGCTCTACCTGTAGTGCCAAAAGTTAATCACAAAAAGGTAACGCTAAAACATTAAACATAGTTTAAACTGGATGGAGTCACTGAAGCAGTAGGTGTGAGCTTAAATGGACTCCAGAAGATGGTAGAGGACAGGAAGGCCTGGAGGAACGTTGTCCATGGGGTCGCGATGGGTCGGACACGACTTTGCAACTAACAACAACAACAAAGCTATGTTTAGAAGAGGAACAATCATCACCTCTTATTATAGCTTGTTGACCAGTTACATGTTAAGGGCTACAGTGTTGATGGTTATGGCTGCCATTTTGACTTTTTTGACCCCCTCCCTACAACCATTCTGCTTCAACTCTAGGTAGAAACATCGTTGGTTTAAAAGTGTCTTTATTCAGAATAAAAAAAACCTCTTACCTGTTTCATTTATTATCACTTACTAGGCATATGAAAGCCAATTTGTTTTAGAGGTTAAGGCATCAGGCTAGAAACCAGGAGGTGGTGAGTTCTAGTCACACTTTAGACATGAAAGACGTCTGGATGACTTGGGCCAATCACCAGGAGACAGTAAGTTCTAGTCCCACCTTACACATGAAAGGCGTGACTTGGGCCAATCACCAGGAGACAGTGAGTTTTACACATGAAAGACATCTGGGTGACCTTGGACCAATAACCAGGAGACGGTGAGTTCTAGTCCCACCTTACACATGAAAGGCATCTGGGTGACTTGGGCCAATCACCAGGAGACAGTGAGTTCTAGTCCCATCTTACACATGAAAGACATCCGGGTGACCTTGGGCCAATCACCAGGAGACAGTGAGTTCTAGTCCCACCTTAAACATGAAAGACATCTGGGTGACTTGGGCCAATCACCAGGAGACAGTGAGTTCTAGTCCCATCTTACACATGAAAGGCATCTGGGTGACTTGGGCCAATCACCAGGAGACAGTGAGTTCTAGTCCCACCTTACACACGAAAGACGTCTGGGTGACCTTGGACCAATCACCAGGAGACGGTGAGTTCTAGTCCCACCTTACACACGAAAGACATCTGGGTGACTTGGGCCAATCACCAGGAGACAGTGTGTTCTAGTCCCACCTTGGGCATGAAGCCAGCTGGATCACTTTGAGCCAGCCACTATCTCTCAGCTCTAGGAATAAGACAATGGCAATTGACTTCTGAAAATCCTTGCCAAGAAAATTGCAGGGACTTGTCTAGGCAGTCTCTGAGAATTGAACATGACTGAACTGGGGATACCTTTCCTTCATAATGAGCCTGGGACTGTCTACCTTGTTCCACATATCTCAGAAGAAGTTGCATCGTTGCTTGCCCTGCCAATATTGATGGAGGTGTGGTTTTTCCCCCCTTGATAGTTCCTTGATTAAGGTATTGTTTTCTGATGGATTGTTTGTCTGCTTGATTATTTGCCTGCTTAATTTCTTAATTTCTTATATACTGGCAGGACAAGCTACCGTATATAAACAGGGGCGCAAACTCCACACTCACTAGCACTGATAATGTTACCTAGCCAGGTAATAAAGCGTCTGCAGGAAAACAACCAAGCTCAGAGGGCACCAAGGACTCCGTACATTATTCTGGTAAATTTATTCTCTTATTTGGTTCATAGTCATGGTGTTGACTGACATCCATTGTCTGGGATGAAAAGTCCTGCTTAGCGGAGAAGAGAGAGAGAGGGGGGGGGGGAGAAGGGTGAACATATTGGCAATCTGGAAAAAAAAAGCCCTGCAAATTCAGCAAAACCTTTATAAATATAAACCCTTATATATACTTTTTCCAGACATTCCTCTGTGCAACAACTGACGAATGACCAAAGGCACCATCCATTAAAAATTTACTACGGAAAAGGATACATAGGACCCTTTTTCTTGTTATTCACAGTTCCTTTTGATGTTATGTTTTCCCCCTTTTGTCCCAGAAGTCATAAAAAAAAAAATCCCCCTGTCCTCTTTCTAATTAATGTCCGTGAAATGCAGGCAGTACAGATGTCCTCACATATGGTTCATTACCCAGAAGACAAAAAAACTATGTTAAGAGTTAAAAGGTTTATTTCACAGGGTTCTTTGTGCAGCCATGAAGAATGAAGCAATTAAAAAAAATGTTAAATATATCTAAGCTGAAAATATTCACTTTTTTTTTGTCGACAACTTTTTTTTTTTTTTTTTTAATCCTGTAGGAAAGTGTCTCTAATTTTTTTGGGGGGTGGGGTGGGGTGGAGGTCCAGAGGTGGTGGTGGGGAAACCCTAAAATTGTCGTCGTAGTTTTTCACCTACAATGGTCTCAAATTTGATGGGTGGCACAGATTGATGATGTTATGTTTTGCCAAGTGATCTGTTGCCCAGGCAATTGGTTTTTTTTTTTTAATCCAGAGATAATAAGCACACCGGCAAACAAAGGGATTTTAAGCTTTATTATTAGTTCAGGAAACAGGTTTAAAGCACAGTATAAAAAGCATACATAGCAAGGAAGTTGATACCCAAATCTCTTACAAGCTATCAGGAGCTTCTTAATACAGGTAGTCTTTAGAAGACAATAGAGCTGGAAGGGACCTTGGAGATCTTCTAGTCCAGCCCCCCCCCCCGCTTAAGCAGGAGAACCTATAACATCTCAGACAAGTGACTGTCTAACATCTTCTTAAAAATCTCCAGTGATGGGGCACCCACGATTTCTGGAGGCAAGCTGTTCCACTGGTTAATTGTCCTCACTCTTAGGAAGTTTCTTCTTAATTCCAGGTTGCTTTTCTCTTTGATCAGTTTTCAACCATTGTTTCTCGTCCTTCCCTCCGGTGCTTTGGAGAATAACGTGACCCCCTCCTCTTTGTGGCCTGCAGCAGATTTTTCTTGCTGCTGATTTTATTGTAGTTTTATTGTTGGATTTTATCTCAGGGGCTGCCCCAAAGAAGAGAGAGTCAAGCTATTCTCCAAAGCACCTGAAGGCAGGAGAAGAAGCAATGGATGGAAACTAATCAAGGAAAGAAGCAACATAGAAGAAACTTCCTGACAGTGAGAACAATTAACCAGTGGAACAACCTGCCTCCAGAAGTGGTGAATGCTCCAACACTGGAAGTTTTTAAGAAGAGACTGGACAGCCATTTGTCTGAAATGGTATAGGGTTTCCTGCCTGAGCAGGGGGTTGGACTCAAATGACCTCCAAGGTCCCTTCCAACTTTATTATTATTATTATTATTATTATTATTATTATTATTATTATTATTATTATTATTATTATTATTGCTATCCCAAAGATGCTTTTTCAAGAGACAATTGGTCTTTCTTGTTTTTTCTTTGAAGGGGCCTCAACGACTCTCAGACCAGCTGTCTGCGAGGAGTATAAATCCTTCCATTCCCCACCATCCAGTCAGAGCCGAAGAAGCTTCATGGATGAGAAGCGAAACTTCTTCAAAGAAAAAACAAGAAAGTCCAGTTGCTTCCTGAAAACGTACATTTCTTGCAGGTCTCCATTTGGTTGCCAAGTCCCAGCCCACAGTTGTTGTCTCTTCCAGCTTTCCTGGCCGTGATAGACTTCACACTGGTTTATTGCCCATTGTTAGACTAGCTATAAAGAAGGCACCATCTGCTTTTGCAACTGTTAAATCAGGGAGTCAAGGCCAAACTGATCAGGTTTGCTACTTTCTATGAGAAATAAAAAGCAGACGTTGACATTTCTGCATAGCCTTCAAAGAAATGTAGCCTTGGCCAAAAACCTTCTTTTTCTGCACATAAATTAAATTCTATCATGTAATTGGAGAAGGACTCAAGACATGTACTGTAAGCATACAATGATTTAATGACATGGGAATAACCATCCAGCCTAAATCAAACCACATGGTCAATTATCAATCCTTCTATCTAGATTGCAACATGCAGAAACATTTAATATACAATTCCTGGTAAATATTCCTTAAATATCCATATGGGTGCTCGCATAGAATCAAAATCACGTGAAGTATTAGTACTGCTTGATAAAGCCTTAGTAAGGCCACACCTGGAATACTGCATCCAGTTTTGGTCACCACATTACAAAATAGATGTTGAGACTTTGGAAAAAGTGCAAAGAAGAGCAACAAAGATGATTAAAGGGCTGGAGACTAAAACATATGAAGAACGGTTGCAGGAATTGGATATGGCCAGTATAGAGAAAAGAAGGACTAGGGCAGGGATAGGCAACCTTGGCTCTTTTATGACTCGTGGACTTCAACTCCCAGAATTCCTGAGCCAGCATGGCTCAGCTTGGAAACCTCTCCCTTTCCCCTTAGCATGGCTGGCTCAGGAATTCTGGGAGTTGAAGTCCACGAGTCATGAAGGGGCCATAGTTCCCCCATGCTGGCTCAGGAATTCTGGGAGTTGAAGTCCACAAGTCATGAAGGGGCCATAGTTCTCCCATGCTGGCTCAGGAATTCTGGGAGTTGAAGTCCACGAGTCATAAAAGAGCCAAGGTTGCCTACCCCTGGACTAGGGGGAACATGATAGCAGTATTCCAGTATTTGAGGAGCTGTCACAAAGAAGAGGGGGGGGGGTCAACTTATTTTCCAAAGCACCAGAAAGCAAGACAAAAAACAATGGATGGAAGCTTTCTCCTGGAATTAAGGAGAAACTTCCTAACAGTGAGGACAATTAACCAGTGGAACAGCTTGCCTTCAAAAGTTTTAGGTGCTTGATCACTGGAGGTTTTTAAGAAAAGACTGGACAACTATTTGTCAGGAATGGTATAGATCAGTGGTGGCGAATCTTTTAGAGACCGAGTGCCCAAACTACAACCCCAAACCCACATATTTATCGCTGGGTGCCAGGAGGGCATGGCCCACTGCGTCATGGCAAATTGGGTGGGTGTGGCCAACATGGGTGTGATCCCCTCGATGTTGCTCATTGGGAGGGATGCTTATGGGGGCCAGGCAGGGTTGGGGGAGATCCAGGGGTTCTCTGGCAGGTGGGGCGGTGGGAAGGAGGCTCGTCCTGTGGGGTGAGGCAAGGCAGGGTGGGGGTGCCATTGTCACAAGGCAAGGTGAGGCAGGGGCTGGGCGGCTGCTGCCTGACACCATCAGCCCCCGCACACAGAGTCCAGCGAGCGCATGGGTGCTGGGATGCATCTGGCCACGTGGGACCTTGGCACGTTAGTGGACAGCTGGTTGAAGAGGGACGGTTGCCATCTCCAGGGCATGGCGCGCGTGCCCACAGAGAGGGCTCTGAGTGCCGCCTCTGCCACGCGTGCCATAGGTTCGCCACCACTGGTATAGAGTCTCCTGATTGAACAGGGGGTTGGACTAGAAGACCTCCATGGTCCCTTCCAACTCTGTTATTCTGTATTCTGGGATATTTGCCTTCACGGTAGGCAAGGAAAATGAACTTACGTAAAAAAAAAAAAAAATTGACTCCCCCGACTGTAACAGAGAGGCACCAGGAAATAAAACGGTGAGATGAAGGAACAACTCCTGATGCCATTCTCCAGGTTAATGAAGTCATAAATTTAATTCACATGAAATGCCACCAAACGGAGAGAGAAAAAGCGAGTCAGGAAAGGCTTCCAATTTGTGAATTTTTGTAAAAGGTCTGCCCAATTAAATTTCTCTCTGTGGGCAGAGACGAACGTTTTCCTTCACTTCGGGGACGCAAAGAGCAGGCCTGGGTGTCTGCGGGGGTGGAGAATGGGGTGGGGTGGGGTTGGCAGGAGGGACAAACAACAGAAAATGCAGCACCGTGTTCTGATGACAACCACACGGTTGATGCATAGCTTGTAGTTTTTGCATTATTGTATTGCCGGTTGCACTGGATGCCTGTAAGGATAAATGTATTAGCTGCCAGTTTAAAAAAAGGTCTCACTGAATTAAGCGGGCTGACGCAGATTGTCCTCGACTTGCAACCACAACTGAGCCCAAACTTTATGTTGTTAAGTGAGAAATGTGTTCAGTGAGTTTTGCTCCATTTTACGACCTTTTTTGTCACTGTTGTTAAGTGAATCACTGCAGTCATTAAGTCAGGGACACGGTTGTTAAGTGAATCTGGCTTCCCCATTGTCTTTGCTCGTCAGACTATTGCAAAAAGGGATCACGTGACAAAGCAACCGTCGTAAATACAAGTCAGTTGCCAAGCATCCGAATTTTGGTCACATGACCACGGGGATGCTGCAACAGTCATAAGTGTGAAAAATGGGCCTATAAGTCACTTTTCCCAGTGCCTTTGTAACTTTGAATGCTCACTAAATGACCTGAGAATTACCTGTATAGATAGTTCTCAGTTAGCGACCAAAATTGGGACTGGTAACTTGGTCATAACGTGAAGCGACCACTAAGGGAAACCGCAACGGTGCTTATGATCTTACCTCAGCTTTCCTTTGCTTTGCATACCTGCGAAGGTCGTAAATGGGAGGATCAGTCACAGAACGTCTTTTTCATCGTCGTTGTAACTGCAAATAGTTTCTAAATGAGTCAGTTGCTAAATGAGGAAGGAAACGGCAGATTTCCTATACAGGTTTACGTAGGATTTTAACCCATGGAAACTAGTGGAGCTTCCTTCTGGCTAGATCTGTGGAAGCTTTCCGTCTTCCTAGTTCAAACTTTTTTTATTCTGTATACTGGAGTCTTTGTTTGTTTGTGTGTCTGTGTGTCTGTGTGTGTCTCTCTCTCTGTGTGTGTGTGTGTCTTCCAGTCAGTGCAGACAAGTCTCTGAAGTTTTCTTGGCAAGGTTTTTCAGAAGTGGTTTGCCCTTGTGATTGACCCTAGGACAGTGATGGCGAACCTTTTAGAGACTGAGTGCCCAAACTGCAACCCAAAACCCACTTGTGCATCGTCGGGTGCTGGGTGGGTGTGGCCCATTGGGTGGGTGTGGCCCATTGGGTGGGTGTGGCCCATTGGGTGGGCGTGGCTGCAGTGGTAACGGCAGACTGGGTGGGACTAAAAAGTTCAATCAATTCCAACTTTGCAAGATTTTTTTTTCCCCGCGAGAAGTTGAAATTGACTGATTGATTGAACCTTTTTTTTTTTTTGCACACGGTGGTGGAGGCCTAAAGTGAAAAGGTTTATAAAACCCAGCTGAAGGCCTAGGACTGGGGCGATGGCGCGTGTGCCCAGAGAGAGGGTTCTGCGTGCCGCCTCTGGCACCCGTGCCATAGGTTCGCCACCACTGCCCTAGGACATCCAGCTGGCTTGATACCATAGATAAGGCAGGACTAGAACTCGCCGTCTTCTGGTTTCTAGCCTGACACTTCAGCCACTGCACCACACTGGCTCTGGAACTTTTAAGTTGTGCAAAAGCCATAACTGTACTATTCACTAGGGCAGGGCTAGGCAACCTTGGCTCTTTTATGACTCGTGGACTTCAACTCCCAGAATTCCTGAGCCAGCATGGCTCAGCATGGAAACCTCTCCCTTTCCCCTCAGCATGGCTGGCTCAGGAATTCTGGGAGTTGAAGTCCAAGAGTCATAAAAGAGCCAAGGTGGCCTACCTCTGTACTAGGAGAAGGGCATTGTTATTCATAAAATACCATGGAATCTTTAAAATATACAACAATTGTAGGGTCCTTCCCTTCTTCCCTTCCCTTCCCTTCTTCCCTTCCCTTCCTTTCCCTTCTTCTCTTCTCTTTTTTCTTTCTTTCCATCTTCCCTTCCTTTCTTCCCTTCTTCTCTTCTTCCCTTCCCTTCTTCCCTTCCCTTCCGTTCACTTGCTATCTTCCCATCTTCCCTTCTTCCCATCCCTTCTTCCCTTCTTCGCTTTCCCCCCCTTTCCCCTTCTTCCTTTCCCTTCCCTTCTAAATGAAGACTGTTGTAGCTGCACCAACATCTGTTGTGTGAGACATATTTTTGTCCTTTTTGCAAAGAGGGGCCTTCTGCTAAGTGTTAATTGCATCGTCAAGCAATCATCTTTCTGGATGCCTCAGTGTTAGCAAGCATCCCCAGAGTTACAAACAGAGCAAATATATACGCATTCACAGTACATCTTGAGAAGACGCCACCAAAGTGCATGCCATAAGGTCTTGGCTGGCAGTGCAAAGATTCAAGAGCAAAGCCAGATTCCACAGTCACAAGGGGAGACTTGTGTGGGCTGTGTCCACAACTGCGCCACAAAACTCAAAATTGCACCATTTGTTCTCACTGTTGCAAATCTCCTAATTGTGTCTTTGTAGTGTAGGAAGAATCCAGAGAAAGAAATATTTTGGGGAATATTAAAAAGGCAGAACATATTTCCCCAAAAGGAATAATGGAGAAGATCTAAAAAAAAAGGCAGAAACCAGCCCCCAGAAACCAGCCCCAGCCCCTCTCCCCAAGCTGAAACTAGGCAGAGGTCAGCTTTTAGAAATGCAGATGTAATAATCCATTCAGAAAGGTTGGAGTCAGGAAGCTATTAGGAAGACAAAGACACCTAAAATCTGCATACCCCTACCCAAATTCTAAGGACAGGAGGCATAATAGGATTAACCCACCAATACCAAAAGGCCACACTTAGACTCAGGTCAAAGTACATGACACAGGAAATATAAAGCCTCAAACAGGAACAGGAAACAACCTCAAGAGCCCCAGAAGTGTAAAAACCCACCACTCCCTGCTACATGTGGTCAGTTTTTTTCCCCAGAGCCATATTACTGTCTGGCTCCCTCTTCAATAAACTACAGCCTTCTTTCTAAAGCAGTCTCCATTTTGTTTATTCCCGGCTTGGACTGGACCCCAGTGAAGATTTTTCTTTCAACAGTAGACTGATAGCAGCATGGAGGAACGGGAAGTCTCTTATTGCTTGGGACTTAAAACATGCTACAAAATGAAATCTGCACCATTGACGGCAGGATTACGGCTCCATTTCATGAGCCTGAGGGAACCCTCAAGACAGTGATGGTGAACCTTTTGGAGACCGAGTGCCCCAAAACTCCTCTAGGACTGACCAGTTTGATCGCCTTGCAGTGCAGGGGCCTGGCAGGAGTCTTCTCCAGCACCATAGTTCAAAGGCCTCCATTCTTTGGCGCTCAGCCTTTCTTATGGTCCAGCTTTCACAGCCATACATTGCAACTGGGTTGCAGATGAGCACCTCCCAAATCTCAACTACTTGTTATGTAGAGATGCATGTCCTACATGCCGATGGGTTGATCTGAATTCCAGTTGGGAGGCAGGAAAAGGCCAATTGAAATGACAAAATGGAGCAGCTAGAGAAGCGACTTGCTGACAATGGGAGAAGACATAAACATAGTATAAATGCAATAGCCCTGCAACTATCTCTGAATGACAGACACATCCATTTCCTGATAAGCAGCGACACAGAACAACAGAGTTGGAAGGGACCTTGGAGGTCTTCTATCCCAACCTCTTGCTCAAGCAAGAGACCCTATGCTATTCTGGACAGATAGCTGTCCAATCTCTTCTTGGAAACCTCCAGTGATGGAGCACCCACAACTTCTGAAGACAAGCTGTTCCGCTGATTAATAGTTCTAACTGTCAGGAAGTGTCTCCTTACTTCTAGGTTGTTTCTCTCCTTGATTCAGTGGTTCTCAACCTGTGGGTCGGGACCCCATTTGGGGTCGATCGACCATTTCACGGGGGTCGCCAAGCAAGGCTGTCCGCCATTTTTTTGTCCGCCATTTTTTTCCCCTTTTCCGGCGGGTGCCTTACCTCCCTTGGGCTGGGCCAGCTGGTGGTCGGCCTGCTCCGTCTCTGCCGCTTGCCAGCTACGCCTTGGCCGGCGCAGGAGGCGGAACCACGCATGTGCGGTGCTCCCGGGCAGGGAAAGTCCTCGACTTACGACCGGTTGGGTAGTCCTCGACTTACGACCGGTTTAGTCCTCGACTTACGACCGGTTTAGTCCTCGACTTATGACCGGTTGGGGTCACGGCATTAAAAAGGTTGAGAACCACTGCCTTGATTGGTTTCCATCCGTTGCTTCTTGTCCTGCCTTCAGCTGCTTTGGAGAATAGCTTGACCTCCTCAGTTTAGGCCTAACCTTCTTCCCCACTGCTTCTCTGCAAGTGATATTTAAGAACTGCTGCCATGGATTCTGGAGATAGTAAAATGAATAACCACTGAGAAGCCGATCCTTCACAAAGCCACCCAGCCCTCTTCTCCTCCTCCCCCCCCCCAAGTTGGCTGCCCCCACCACTACAAATGCTGGCAGCCGATTTCACAGTTTAACTATGCACTGTGTAAAACAGCATTTCCTTTTTCTGGGGCTGCCTTCTGATGGATGACCTTGAGTTCAATCATTGTGAGAAAGGGATGGGAAAAAAAACCCTCTCCTCTCCATCTGCATGATTTATGCTGTGCATCGTTTTACATCCTTCTGTCATGTCTCCCCTTACTCTCTTCCTCTCCGAACTACTAAAGTAGTCCCCCCCCCCTTTGGGGAAGTGTCTCTGGCCCACAAATCATGCTGCTTGCCCTTTTTCGGCACCTTTTTTCCGATTCTATAATATTTAATATAGAATTATAGTTCTTAAGGAAGGGCGATCAGAAGGAAATGCAGGAGGAAGAAGCATTTGCATTAAATTTCGTTAAGGACAGATTCCAGAAATCTGAATCCAGATTTACAAGCAGGCAGGTGGGAAGATGTCAGTGTTGAAAGAAATGTCAACACCCATTTCATTCTTTCCCTCTTTGTTCCCCCTTTCTTTGACAAATGAGACGGAATAAACAGTGATAATCGGCGAGCGTAAACCCCGTGTTATAATTACAACAATGATCAATTGGCAGCTTTGCTCCACGGGTGATAAGGACACTGATCAGGTACGGTGTAGAGTCCAGCCACTTGGTGACAGTTCAAAGTTACAACGGCACTGAAAAAAAGGGACTTGTGACCGTTTTCCACACTTATGACCGTTGCAGCGTCCCCATGGTCACGTGATCAAAATTCGGACACTTGGCAACGGGCTTATATTTATGACGGTTGCAGCGTCTTGGGGGCTCTCCTAATCCTGCATTAAGCACAAAAGCCAGCTGGGTGACTTTGGGACAATCACCAGGAAACCGTAAGTTCTAGTCCCACGTTAGGCACGAAAGCTGGCTAGGTGATTTTGGGCCAATCACCAGGAGACCATGAATTCTAGTCCCACATTAGGCATGAAAGCCATCTGGGTGACTTTGGGCCAATCATTTTCTCTCACTCAATCCACCTCACAGGACTGTTGTGGGGAAAATAGAATGAAAGAGGTGTGTTGGTTATGCTTGCCATTTTACTTGTAAAAATAATAAAGGTGGGATTATAATAATATTATACGATACAACACAAAGCAAAACAATACAATACAATATAATATAATAATATCAGAAAAAGTAAGCCTTCCAAGATCTGGAGGTAATGAATTCCATAGGAAAATTATGTTCAGTGTGAATAATTACTTCTTTGTACATATTCTAAATCTCCTTCCTGTTAGTTTTGTGGGAAGATGCAGTCCTGAGGTTTAAAGAAAAGAAAATTTATACAGTTAAGAAAGGAAGTTCCATAGAGGCATTTTGGAGCAATTGGGGCATCATGCAAGGAAAATAGAAAAGGGAAGGTTGATTCTTTATTTATTGCAGGACTACTAATACTGCCAATATTTGTATATTGTTCTTCAGTCAAGAGGGACCCCCCCCCAAAAAAAAGATAGTTTATCTTCTCTTTCTTATAGAAAAATACCAAACTGATACAGTTTGGAACCAATGAATCATAAAGACAATAACACTCTCATTATCCTAGCTGATTTACTCAGTAATGGAAGCACAAACACTGGACCGATAGCGTGTACATACAAAAAGGAGACAGAAAGGTGGAGGGAGGGATTGGAAAGATGATTTAGCAGAGTGAAATAGCACGGTAATGAAGGGTGAAGGTAAACAGAGACAGTTGCGTGAACCGAATTCTTTCATTTCAGGCACGTCCTGCAAAACGAAAGGTTAAAGTACATCTATTGTTCTGGGTTTCAATTGCCCCCCGGTGACACGAAACCTGATTGATTTTGTGGTGCACTTGCGTGATGGTGTTCACTCTATGATCCTTGACTGGTTGGGAACATCCATGAAGCTCATCGTGGAAGCTGGTATCCAAATTGAAAAGAGATTGAAGAAAGGGCAAACATTGCCCCATATTTTTGGGAGAGGAAGAGATGATAACTGCTGAAATGGATCTTTCCTGCCTAAAAATGAAACTAAGTAAGAAGCAATGCTCTCACCTCGTTGCTTCAAATTTCCCTTTGAATATCCCAAAAATTGCGCTTGAGGGATTTTTCTTTTGCTGACTCATGGAATTGCTCTTAGCTTAATGTCTCTTCTCCGTTAGTTCCAGCTTCATCCTGTGCAAAGCAAAGAATCAAAGATTCTTTGATTTGCATTCTGATTCAGATGACCCTGAGGGCACAGATAAACCCCCAAGTGGCCTCAACGGCTCTCAGAGAGAGTGCTAATGCCCAGATGACTGCAAAGAAATACAGTCCTTCTACCATCCTGTCAGAACCTATTGTCAGAATAATATGGAATAGCTGAGAAATATCTTTTGGCCGGTAGCACTGGGGCAATTATATGTGAAAGCTTCTTGATGTCCATAGTGGACAGCAATTCTATGGGCCAGGTCGCTCCACATCAAACAATCTTGCACTACTTCTTTGAGTTTTTCTATACTTGGCTGGCATCAGCTTTGATGTTGTCCAGCCACCGTGTTCTTTGACGACCTAGTTTCCTTTTACTGCTAACTATCAACATCTTCATCAACGATGTATAGGTATAATATAGGGGGTACCTTGCTCAATAGTAGTAACTGTGAGAGGGATCTCAGAGTCCTAGTGGACAATCACTTAAATAGGAGCCAGCCGTGTGCTGCAGCTGCCAAAAAAGCCAACACAGTGCTAGGCTGCATTAACAGAGGGATAGAATCAAGATCATGTGAAGTATTAATACCACTTTACAATGCCTTAGTAAGGCCACACTTGGAATACTGCATCCAGTTTTGGTCACCACGATGTAAAAAAGATGTTGAGACTCTAGAAAGAGTACAGAGAAGAGCAACAAAGATGATTAAGGGACTGGAGGTTAAAACATATAAAGAACGGTTGCTGGAATTGTGTATGTCTAGTTTAATGAAGAGAAGGACCAGGGGTGACATGATAGCGGTGTTCCAATATTTGAGATGCTGTCCCAAAGAAGAGGGAGTCAAGTTATTCTCCAAAGCACCTGAAGGCAGGAGAAGATGCAATGGATGGAAACTAATTGAAGAGAGAAGTAACCTAGAACTAAGGAGAAATTTCCTGACAGTGAGAACAATTAACCAGTGGAACAACCTGCCTCCAGAAGTTGTGAATGCTCCAACACTGGAAGTTTTAAGAAGAGATTGGACAACCATTTGTCTGAAATGGTATAGGGTTTCCTGCCTGAGCAGGGGGTTGGACTAGAACAAAGGTCCCCAACCTTTTGGGCACCAGGGACTAGTTACATGGAGAGAGGTTTTTTCACGGACCGGAGGGAGCGTGGTTTTATGTGCTGCCTGCATTCTGTGGATGAGGCTTTCCTTGTTTGTGCAGACCGGTTGCTGGCATGCTGCGTCCTGGTACTGGTCCACGGACTGGGGGTTGGGGACCCCTGGACTAGAAGACCTTCAAAGTCCCTTCCAACTCTATTGTTATTGTTATTGTTGTTGTTGTTGTTATTCCATCGCTCCAAGGAAATGAGATGGAAACGATGAGATGTAACTTCAAAAAGACCCCATCCAATGGAAGGCTGCAGTGTTACTATCTGAGTTATCAAGGTTCGGCTTTCTAACTCCGCATTCTTGTCATGAAAACTCATTTGAGAAACCCTGAGTGAATCTTGATTCATGATGTGCTTGGCAGTGAAGGGGCTTAAGCATAGCAGACGTCTGGGAGAAGTAGCCAGACACCTATAAATCCATAATTCCTCAGTCTAATGCTTGATGCCTCTTTGCACAGGCTGGTCACCTGTAGCAAAGAAATGATAGATATAGAGAAATTCTTGCTTGAGTTGCTCATCAAGATGGTTCACCCACAGCAGCACGAGCTAAACTAGAGGCCTTAAGGTGCAAGGAAGAGAACTGGATGCTTCAACGGGATGATAAGTTGAGAGGTTGTTTACTAAAATGCTGACAACCGTCACAGCAATTAGAGGTGGGAATTTTACTCCAGGCTCTCCTTCCCACTGCCAGAAGCAATGAAAGTGAGCAGAGTGTTCAATGGAGAGTAAAATTTAATTAGAAGTGAATTTTGCCAAAGTCTCCTGCTTTCATTCTAAAGATGATAAGATCTGACAGTACCTTTGTCCACTCGGGGTGGAAATTTATTACGTGACAGTCTTCCCTAATACACACAAACTTTTCATAGGGATCAGAGGCTACGGGCTAAAATGCTAACATCTGGGAGAGAAAAAGAAATCTAAACACAATTTGGTGTTTAAAATATCAGCCTCAGGCAAGGAAGAATAACCAGAGAGACAATTGTGTGCACAGTATCTCCTTTTGAATCTGATTATTTATTTTCGCCTTTATCTCTGAGATGTAAACCTATAATGATGATTGCATTTTTCTATTAGGGCCGGTCTTTCTGAGATAGACTGTGTTTATATAGTGATTTACAGTCAGTACTTATGCCACAGGAGTTCAGTCTCACGAAAAGTACGGTTAGATTTCAGGAAATTGTTTTTTTTTTTCACAATTACTGATTTTTTTTTTTTTTTACAGAACACAAATTAAGAGGATTTTCTTTCTCAACATTTCTGTGTAGTGAGTACTGTTCCTTTAAAAATATTAATGGTAAGAATATGAGTAGTTTGCATTAGCGTATGGTTGGTGGCTATCTGCTGTAAAACATCCTCTATTTGTTTGGATGAAGTCCAAGGAGAAATGATATGGGATTGGAATGAAGCCAATAAAGGCAATAAAAAAGTTTCTTGTATTAATTATATTAAATTACTTAGATTGCATTATATTAAATATATTGTATTAGATTGTATTATATTAAAAACGTTACATTAAATTAATGTTCACAACAATGTGAAATCTTTGCTGCCAGTTCTTTAGCTGGCGCTGGCCTTCATATATATCCAGTTCTTTCCAAGAACTTAAGATGACATCAGTCTATATTTGCAAATCCTACAATATTTTAACCTGCTCATTTTCAACTATTTTTTCAACTATGTGAGTGGAGAAGAGAGCAGAACAGAAGCATTCTTTGAGGCTTAATTGGTTAATTGGTTCTGGGAGGCATGAGGAGTATAAAAAACGATGAGTACCAAACATTTTTCCCCCATAAGGAAAAATACAGTGAGCCACAAGGTAGTCGACACAAACAAGTTCTAGCTTGTGTGTTGAGTTACCAAACAAACGCTGAGTTCTCTTATTGAAAGTAACTGTCTGATTTCTGACACTTGTATGGGATGTTTGTTTGGACTCTGCTAATGGAATTCTCACTTCAGGACTGGCTGACAACCCTGACTTGGCTCTCAGAATTTTGGACTGGATTTTGACTTCTCTCTGCACTCCTGTTAAAAGCAACTATTCAGGTAAGCTTTTTTTCTTCTTCAGAGACTCTGTTTTGGTTTCCATCCCTTGTGTGCTGTTATGTGATTGGCCTTGAGTAAACTACTAATTACCATAGCAACTGTGTCAACAGATGGAAACTAATCAAGGAGAGAAGCAACCTAGAACTAAGGAGAAACTTCCTGACAGTGAGAACAATTAACCAGTGGAACAACCTGCCTCCAGAAGTGATGAACGCTCCAACACTGGAAGTTTTTAAGAAGAGACTGGACAGGCATTTGTCTGAAATGGTATAGGGTTTCCTGCCTGAGCAGGGGGTTGGAATAGATGACCTCCAAGGTCCCTTCCAACTTTATGATTATGATTATGATTATGATTTGTGTTTGGATGTGGACTTGAGACCAGGAACAGGATAAGCATATTCAATCCTCATTTGCCTTCCCCAACAATTCCCCCGCCCCATGGGAAGAACAAACATGAATCAGACTTTTTCCCTGTTAACTTTTATCCCACCATGGATCTGCAGATGGGATAAGAGTGGGAGTGAGATTTGCTCCTACATAATCCAAGGTTTAAAACAGTTTAAAATGCTAGTCTGGAATCTTGGCTGAATTTAAAGATTTTAAACCCAAGAGATAAAGCAGCAAGCTAATTTTAAAAGAGTGCCAGCATATTCGATTTCCCCTAAGAATGGAATTTGCTACGTGAATGCTACTATAAATGACATTTTTTTTTTTAAAAAAAAGAATCCTTCCAAACAACAATATATGCAGAGCTAGGTTAAGTAAGTATCTGGAGGCACAAGGTTTGAAACAGCTGAAAATGATCTGGTATAATAACACAGCCAGCGGAAAAAAACCATTCAGTGGATTATCCCATTATCCCTTAGAATTGAATGAAATAAAATCAGGCAGTTATTTGCATCCCCTGAAAAAAAGTGAGTCGTTAATCCACATTTAAATTGTATATGCAGAAATCAGGGTTCACCAAAACAAAGCATCGTTCAGTTCTCTGATGCCGTTTGATGCCATTCTATTCCTGATCCTTTTAGCAAATAGATCTCAGATAATTTTTCTTTCTCATGGATTGTTTCGAAGCTCTAACCTGCTACAGAATTGTCATTCCCATATTTTGGGCAATTGATCATGCCTTCCTCCACTGATGATTCTAGATCAACCTCATATGGAGTCAAAGGTTGGCTTACTGTACATCACATCCTTACGTGGAATTGCAGCCAGTTCTAACTTCCTGGGCATGTAGAAATTACCCAAATATCTCTTGGATTATGTTCACGATGTTTGTACATATAACGGAAACACCAAAGCTGTAAAAATGGATAAAATGAAACAGGGAGAAAACCCCACACTCGCTAGCACTGATGATGTCACCTAGTTGGGTAATAAAATGTCTGTAAGCAAACCATCAAGCTCAGAGATCACCTGTCCTACTTCAGCTCACAAACAGACACACCATAGAGCAGGGGTATCAAACTCGCCGCATCACGTGACGTGTTGTACTGCGACTTTTTCCCCCTTGCCGGAGCTGGGGTGGGCGCGGCTTCCATGTGATGCATCCGGCCCATGGGCTGGCAGTTTGACACTCCTGCCATAGAGAATTCAAGGGGTTAATTGAAGCTTTCCAAGACCTTCCAAGAGCCTTCCTCAGAAAATCACCAGTCCAGCCACAAGGCAAACCCCCAACAAGTTCCCAGCTCAGTTCTGGAATGACTGCAGCAGGAACCCATGAAGTTGGAGCAATTCACAAGGCAAGACAAAATAAAAACAAGGCAAGATACAAACACCAAAGTCCACCATCCGGAGTCTGGAGAATAGGTTTTAAGGCAAAGGCAAGTCCCAGAGGCAGGTTCAAGAGTCAAAGCATGAATCCAGGGTATAAAATTCATGGGCAGGATCAGGACGTTCAACGAAGAGACTAGCAGGGTCTGTGTCTCTTTAAGAGCCTTTATATAAAAGGGAAGGCTCTGCTGATGTGTTCTCTCTCTTCCATTTCCTGCTGTAATTGTGGCTTGTTGGATCCTGCTGCATTAACACGTGTAGATATATTGTTCCTGGTGTATGATATTGTAGATAATGTAAGATAAACCACCATTTAATACAAACCACTGTTTACTGTGTTTACTCCTGGGTTATCTCAGCACAATAAGACTGTGCATGCTCTGACATACAACAACAGACATTTTGGGCTCCACTGGGGTCGTAAGTCGAGGATTACCTGTACACATGTTGAGTTGTCAGAATAGAGAAATTTTAGGTCCTGCTGTCAGGACAGAGATTCCATTACTCCATCAAACCAGACCGAGGACTATTTCAGCATGCATTAAAATAGTTGTGTGTACCTGATAAGTCTCTATCAGGTTGAACAACGTCTTCCTGTTAATTGAGTAATATTTCTGTTGGTCAATCTACCTGTCAAGCACCAGAGAAATCAGGAGATTCAGGCAATACAAATGACTATAAAGATTTATTGCCAGCTTAAGCTGTCTGCAAGAATCTGGCCAACTAACGGTCAAGGGGAATGAGCGGGAGATAAGAGAGGTATTCAAGGTGAGCTGGACTTAGATCGATTGTGGGCACGCAGGGACTTCTGGCTCACGATACATTTGACACCCCCCCTCAGGCTCCGCCTGATCATTCCCTACACTACCATTAAGAAATTCTGTCAACTAGACTAAGCAACTGCATCAACAATTGTTAATCCCTCTAGCACTATTTAAAATAAGATTAAAGGAAGGATCACAGCTCTCACTGACTGCACATGTCAGTTTTTGGTTGTCCAACAGCTAACAAAAGATGGAGAACCAAAACAGGAAGAATATTGTTAAAAAAAAATAGGAGAAATTCAGCTGTACCTGTGTTTTATGGTCTTGTAATGTTTTCTGTCTTGGATAGTGGCATGGTGGCCTAGAGGTGGAGCTCTCGCCTCACATTCTGGAAGCTGTGAGTTTGATCCTAGGTCAGTGGTGGCGAACCTATGGCACGGGTGCCAGAGGCAGCACTCAGAGCCCTCTCTGTGGGCACACGCGCCATTGTCCCAGTCCTAGGCCTTCAGCTGGGTTTTATAAAACCTTTTCGC